>NC_137604.1:35498025-35525525 GCF_963280865.1 Gymnoscopelus braueri
TTAACACTGACAGCAGTTCATGCTGTATTTTATCTATAAAAACAAAACAAAAGAAAAAAAAGAAAAACAATGGGAGCATTGTCAATATGCTAAATGTTTAAAGTGAACAATTTTTCCAATAATCCTCATTATTCTTTGAGGGATATGAAACAAGAAAGCCTATGAGAAGGTCTGGTATGATCACGGTTCTTTCTTCTTATGAGCACCTTCTCTTCTCTGCCAAAGGAATCCCATTCATGACATCTGCGTACCTGTAGATTTGAAGTACATGGTTTTGGC
This sequence comes from Gymnoscopelus braueri, assembly GCF_963280865.1. Classification (NCBI taxonomy): domain Eukaryota; kingdom Metazoa; phylum Chordata; class Actinopteri; order Myctophiformes; family Myctophidae; genus Gymnoscopelus; species Gymnoscopelus braueri. The sequence continues at coordinate 35,498,305 of NC_137604.1, forward strand.
TGTTGAACAAAATAAGTGACATACTGTATGATCACTTATGGCTCTTTGCTGCAAGTAATTATGTTATAATTCACGATCTGTGACTAAGGCTTCTTTCGCTATACAGTGGCTGCTCATTCCGATGTTTTCTACTCAGACATTTTTTGTTACCACAGCTATAGCTTATAGCTGAATTGAGGAGCCCACCACTATCCAGAGTGGTGATATGGACCAGTAGGCAAATAGAAGATAATGAAGCCATAAAGTTTGGCATGTCGTCATTGTTATTGCACTTTCCTTTGACCGTCGACATTTTTGCTCTTTCATGTCAAGATGTAGCCTAATGTTTAAGTGGGGAGGCTCCACCCAGTATTTTATATTTTTTTAAGAGTGAACGTCTTAAGAAAGGCTTTCCCAGTTTGAATGTACTATATGAACATATTTTTCTATTTCGTTGTTGTGTTTTATATGTTGGTACTTCTTAAATATTTCGCTACAAATTGTATAATAAAGCAAATATGACAATACTCTGAGATGTATCCGTATCATGGGTGGAAAATGCAAGAGAACTGGGCACTTTTGTGAAGTAAGCCGTGTGCAAATCTTGTATGTTTGGCTTAAGCATTAAAGCTGCACTATGTAACTTTCCTCTTCTACCCCGGATTTTAACCCGGTTTCCTGCGCAAGTGCTGACCTTTTTACCATTGAGCTAATAGAGGCTGCCTGCTTGCTATGGGGATACATTTAATCTTGACCATCAGGTCAAAATTCATGTCAGATCCTGCGCCTGGGCGAGACATGACCTTTGACACGATCTAAATGTCTCAATAGAAGAGCAGGGAGACAAAATACAACCAGCCCAATTGTATAAGTTATATTGTATTTACATACTCTACTATACAGATTGGACAAAATTACATTTTATTCATTAAAATGTAATTTTAATTAATAAAAATACAATTTAAGGACTTTTAAGACCTTTTTAATACCAAGTTGGCCAAATTGTCAAATATTACATAAGAAAGAGGCAAACATTGTGAAAATAGCTGAACTACAAGCTCACCTCGCACTGCGAGTAGTTTGGCTATTTTCACAATATTTATCTGTGGAACAGAGTCAAACTAAATGTAATGCCTACAATTCCTGCTTGTCAGGGTGGGGGGTCCACAGTTCAAATATGATTCTTTGGGGAACCCTTGGCCTAGGCAACCAGGGTCGTTGTGACATTTATGCCCAATGTTTAGAACAACAAAACCGTGTGGCAGACGCAGCACAGCGTTCAGACCCAGCTGCTACAAGGACAAGCTCAGATAGTTGGTAACAAATCGTCAAAACTAAAACCATAGCTCTCAGGCTGGAGACATGTAGGCTCCTATAGGCACAGGCACGGGCTGATAGGCACAGAGTGAGGCACATACAAATGAAATATATTTGTTATCAGATTGATAAATACATATTTATTGATAAATACATATTTATTGATAAATACATATTTATAAATCTATTGTACTACAGTATATGTTAATGTTTGAACTTTTTTTTAAAGTTTAAAAAAAAGTTTAAACTGACACTTAAATCAGAGCTTTAAAGCGGCATTATGTAACTTTATTTTATGAATACATTTTAATTTGGTCCAATCTGTATGGTTGAGTATGTTAATACAATTTAACTTACAATTGGGGTGTTTTGTCTCCCTGCTCTTCTATTGCAGTGGTTCTCAACCTTTTCAGGCTGTGACCCCCCCAAAATAATCATATTTGAACTGGGGACCCCCATCTGATAAACACTTGGAATGTAGGAGTTGTTTGACTCGGTTCCACAGATAAATAAAAAAAATGTGCCTCTTATATTATTTGACAATTTGGCCAAAGTTTGACCAGTTCTTATTGTTGATTACTTTTGATACAGTAAGGGTCTTTCTTTATTTTTTGAGGTATTTAAAGAGTCCTTAAATTGTCACTTCACTGTCATCTGGAGACATTTAGCTTGTTGGTTCTCAAAGTGGGCTCCGGGGACCCCCAGGGTCCCTTGGGGGAGTTCCAGGGGGTCCCCAGCTAAATGATAGATAGTTAGGAACCAAATGGAGCCTTATGGGTCTGTAACTCTAAGAGTGTACAAATGGAACCAAATGGACCTTAACGGGTCCATTTGGTTCCATTTGTACACTCTCAGAGTTAAATGAACATTAATTTTACAATATAAATTGGGGTCCCAGAGATAGAAATGCCATTAAATGGGGGTCTTTAGCCTAATGCATGTCAAACTGGGGGGTCCTTAAAATTAAAATGGTGGAAAATCACTGATAGAGCCGTAAAAAAATCTTCTTTTATGGGGGTCCTTGGCATATATTTTCAAATGGGGGTCCGCGGGCTAATAAGTGTCAATTTGGGGGTCCTTGACATGAAAAAGTTTGAGAACCACTATAGATCGTGTCAAAGGTCACGTCTCACCTAGACACAGGATCTGACATGAATTTTGTAAAAAAAAAGAAAGAAAGAAAGTTCCTGCCAAATTCTTCTGATACCAATGGATCGAGTCCAGATCTGTTGTGTTCTGTATGACATCTATAGGCTTAATTATATTGCAGTGCACACATCCGCCCGCCCCCAACTGATTTATAGTTTGAGCCTGTGTACATACATGAGTCACACACATGTAGGCTGTATGACTACTCACAGTGGTGGAAAGTAACTAAGTACATTTACTCAAGTACTGTACTTTTACTTAAATACTGTATTAAGTATTTCCATTTTTCAGTACTTATACTTCTACTCCACTACATCTCAGAGGCAAATATTGTAGGCTACTTTTACTCCACTACAATTATTTTAAAACTTTAGTTACTAGTTAACTTTGTAGATTTGGGTTATTATTACAAAACATACATTAAACCACTTCAGCCCTATATAAACTTTGGCTATTTGAAAATAGACAATCTACAATGTGATAACTTGTGAAACGGGACTCAGCATAACGAGTACTTTCACTTTTGGTGGTAGCCTACTTTAATTTTGATGCCAATACTTTTGTACTTTTGTTGATTACCGGACTTTTACTTGTAACAGAGTATTTCTGCATTGCGGTATTGATACTTTTATTTAAGTAAAAACATTTGAGTAGTACTTTTTCCACCACTGCCTACTCAGCACAATTCTCTCTCTCTAAACTTTTTTTTTGTTACTGCCACACCCTCCGCCTGTTTGTTAATCCTTTAAACATTCCGTCATTCTGTCTTTGAACATTTGACATCGGCACCTTTCAGCTGAACAGAGGCGTGGAGGCAATAGCCTAAAATAATTAATTAGCCTATACTTTAATATAATTTCGAACTGTTGCTGTTGATATTTGTTTTTTGAGTCACTGGACATCATTTCTTCAGACAGGTAAACCTCATCTTAGACCAAACGTCTTGTGCGTGCATTATTGTGTGTGTGTGTGTGTGTGTGTGTGTGTGTGTGTGTGTGTGTGTGTGTGTGTTAAAATATCTAATATACATTAGGTGATATAGGCTTAGATAATGATATTACATGACACAAATAACTGCCAGAGACTGAAAACATCTACACATGATTGGATATTTTCTAAACATTTATGGATCCATGAGGGAAATTCAGGTGGCAAAGCAGCAACAGCTGTGAGAATGAAAACAACAGTAGAGGTAGCCTACAGCAAGTAATAGTAGGCTATGTATACTTTATTTATATACTGTAATATATCTATATAGGCCTATAGATATAGATATAGATATATAGAGTATTTATGTGTATGTATGTGTGTATGCATGTATGTATGTATGTATGTATGTATGTATGTATGTATGTATGTATGTATGTATGTATGTATGTATGTATGTATGTATGTATGTATGTATGTATGTATGTATGTATGTATGTATGTACGTACAGTATGTATGTATGTACAGTAGGGGAGATTGGGAACAAAAGTAACACTTTTTATATTTGCCTTCATAATTCACAGACTACTTGAAATATCCTAGTCATCTTTTGCTAAAAGAAACATATATATGTGCCCTAATTAATAATACAAATTTTAAGCTTTAACTAATAAGGACCAGACTAAAATATTAATTTGAATGCAATGAGTCACAGTGTTACAATTGCCCCCATGACGGGGGTAGTTGTAACAGTAGTTGGGGGCAATTGTAACACTGTAAAAAAAAGTCATATTAATACACTTTATCTCAAATAAAAGCACATCATTAAGTAATATGTATTTTTTTATAATTTAACAGTTTTACTTACGATTGTTTTATATACATAATTACAATTATTTTGTATTTTTATTCGAATGATTTAGTTTTCAATTTAGTTTTTTCAAATGTATGTCTATTTTTTATTTAAATGTATTTTTACTTTGAAATGTAGTGACATTTAGTGAAATATGTTCATTTACTAACATAAAAGTATGAAATCCCAGACAAAAAATCTGCTTGCATTGAAAACACATTGTTACAATTGACCCCGGTCACTTTGTTACAATTGCCCCCGATGGGGCAACCGTGATAAAATCCCATATTCTATCTAGAAACACCTATACTAGCATAGGCTGCTGACGTTAATTTGTGACCAATAACATAGAGATACAATTCATCCAAGTTTAAATTAGCCGACATCTTATCTTTAGACAGCAGAAGGAACACTCAAAAAACACTCAACACTCAAAAAAATTACATTTACACCTCAAAATCTGTTTTTTGTTGAAAACTTCTGCTGAGATGAAATGATCATTCTATCCTTCCATGCACAGCATGCCAGGTTAGACGTATTCCTTCCTGTTTATCTCCTCCCTGTTTATTTGTAAATGACAAACATTTATTCTATACATTATGCCGCTTTCTCTTTCTCAGAATTTCTATTCCCATCTACCACTATGCTTCTGATGGTTAGTATCATAGTGTGCCTGAGCTCCATGGGAGTGTGCAGGCTGTGCTCCCTCCCCTGGCTCTGGAGTCTGTTGGCTGGGCTAGGGCTCAGCATGACCCTGAGGGGCACCTGGAGGTTCCTCTATGTAGCTATTCGCACCATCAAGAGAGATCTTCTGTAAGTAGAGTGTGTGTGTGTGTGTGTGCGCGCGCGCGTGTGTGTGTGTGTGTTACTCAAATGTGAATCAATCTCCTGTGCTCCCCTCGTTGTCCCAGTTGTGTGGTTGTGATACTGAGGGTGAAGTTTGCCCTGAAGAGATACCTGCGCAGCGGCTGCACCATCCCCGCTCTGTTTGCCCGGACGGTGGCGCTGTACCCAGACAAGCCTGCCCTGGTCTGTGAGGCCACAGGAGAGGTAAACACAAGCAGGCTGTATGTAGATACATACAATAGTATTACACAGTTAAATCCTCCAGTGTAAATTTAACTCTGGGAGAGAGTGTGCCAAATGCATATATTATTAAAAATAAATGATCCTGATGATTTTATTGTGCAGCTGTTTAAATGGACTATCCTACATCTTCTCTAGTGATTTTTTAAGGAATATAGACTTTGTGAAAAATTAATCAGTACATTAGCCTGCTTATTACATGGCTACTTATTTTTAAATGAATTATATTATTATATCAATAATTTTACATGAAATATTGAGTTAGCCTACACACTTCTGATTCCCTATAGTAATGTCATTCAGAATCAAACAGAATTGAGAATTCAACAAAGCCGTCTCAGATACAAATAAAAGAACCTTAATTTGATTTCAATTGCTTTACAACAACAATGAGAATACACAATATCAAAACAATGTGATTCATAATCATATCAATCCCAGGTGTGGAGTTTTAGGGACTTGGCAGAGAGGTGCCATGCTGTGGCCCACTGGGCACTGGCTCAGGGCTGGACACAGGGAGACGTGGTGGCCTTGTACTTGGAAAGCCGCCCAGAGCTGGTGGCTCTGTGGTTGGGCCTGGCTATGATTGGTGTGGAGGCTGCGCTCATCAACCACAATCTGAGAAAGGATCCCTTGCTTCACTGTCTGGAAGCCTCGAGGGCCCAGGCCGTGGTGTTTGGGACAGAGCTCTCTGAAGGTAAGAGTACAGAACCTATTCTCCAGTCTGACTGACTTGAAGTGATGGAATAGAACTACAATAGACTCTGCTGATACAATAGACTCTGCTGATACTGCAAACAAATCTGGTGTATCCTTTGGTGCTGGATATTTCATGTACGAGGTCCTTTCACTACATTCGCACATAAGCCATTTTACTCTTATCGTATGTATACCCGGGGGGCTGGGTATTCCATCTTTTTAAAGCCTGCCATAATTACATTAGCCATTATCATAAGTAAAGAAAAATTATCGACTTCTTAATTCATCATATTAAAGACTTGCTTGCAATCTTCTTCTGGATCGCATAAACAGTGCATTTTGTGTATTTTGTTTCTGTGATTGCTGGTCCTTTCCTATAAGCCGTGTCAGAGGTGACTGATTCTCTGGAGCCCTCCGTGGTTTTGTTCTGCACTGGGGACCAGAGTGATGAAGACAAAATCTCCAGCCTCAGTGCACAGAACCTGGACCCATTACTGGCCTCATCACCCACACACCCTCCAGCACACACTCTCAAGAAAGGATTTAATGGTAAGGCTAGGATTCATTGGAGGGGCCTTTGAAAGGCAGGATGTGATTTAGTGCAGGTAGGGTATGCAGGTAAGTACAGGCTATATTTCTTGCTAATATGTTACGCATTACAAAATAATGATTGCGACACATATACTGTATATTTTTTAAACTTAACAAGCCCTTGCATGTCAGAGTGTGCTGGCTGCCTCTGAGTGCACTCCTGTGTGTGTGTGTGTGTGTGTGTGTGTGTGTGTGTGTGTGTGTGTGTGTGTGTGTGTGTGTGTGTGTGTGTGTGTGTGTGTGTGTGTGTGTGTGTGTGTGTGTGTGTGTGTGTGTGTGTGTGTGTGTGTGTGTGTGTGTGTGTGTGTGTGTGTGTGTGTGTGTGTGTGTGTGTGTGTGTGTGTGTGTGTGTGTGTGTGTGTTAGTGCAAGCACAGGCATGTGTGTGTGTTATCACTTAACATTCCTAACGATGATCTTCAAGCCTTTGCATGTACAGCCACTGACATAGGATGAGGGCAGGGATAGATAGGCAGACTTAGAAGAAGTAGTAAGTATGTGACTGCATACCAGCAAACAAGACAAAGTATGAAGACAGCTCTACCGTTCAACCTGTCTCCCTCTCTCTCTCTCTCTCTCTCTCTCTCTCTCTCTCTCTCTCTCTCTCTCTCTCTCTCTCTCTCTCTCTCTCTCTCTCTCTCTCGCTCTCTTTCTCTATACAGATAGACTATTCTACATTTACACCTCTGGTACTACGGGGATGCCAAAGGCAGCCATAGTGGTACACAGCCGGTGAGTAGCTGTTCTAGCCTTGGTACATGTCACTGCAGTTGAGTGATATGTTATGTACCGCTTTAAGGCTTTAAGGAAATCACTAAATATGAATTTTATTTAAAAAAGATATCACTCAATGCTCAACCAAGTATAAATCAGGGACTCCCTGATTAGGTATATATCTAAATTGCATCCCAGTGGTACTCAGGGTTCACAGACGCCTGACTTAGATGATATTAGATATACTATAATCCCTGAAGGGAAATTGAGGCATTACAGCAGCATGATGTGATAAAATGAATAATCTACTAGACAAACAAAAAACACATCAGACACAAATGGACATAATCACACAAGAACAGGGCCGACACAGAACCATATGCATTTAGGGAGAAAGTTATTTGGGATCCATTGATCCAGAGGGTTCTATATGTCTTTCAGTTATTACCGCATCGCTGCCTTTGGCTTCCATTCCTTTGGTCTGCGACCTGATGACATCATCTATAACTGCCTACCCCTGTACCACTCTGCAGGTAATGTGTGCCACTTCCTTACACTCCTTACAATTCATAATGTACAGTGTTCTGCTGCTCAAGCCTAGAATTTAGTTCTATGAGGTATTTCTTTTTGACTGATTCAAATAGCTCCCAGCTCATTTTGTCTTTGTGTGTCTTTGTGTGTCCGTGTGTTCGTGTCTGTCTGTGTGTGTCCGTGTGTGTGTGTGAGTGTGTGTGTGTGTGTGTGTGTGTGTGTGTGTGTGTGTGTGTGTGTGTGTGTGTGTGTGTGTGTGTGTGTGTGTGTGTGTGTTGTGTGTGTTGTGTGTGTGTGTGTGTGTGTGTGTGTGTGTGTGTGTGTGTGTGTGTGTGTGTGTGTGTGTGTGTGTGTGTGTGTGTGTGTGTGTGTGTGTGTGTGTGTTCTAGGTAATATCATGGGTGTAGGCCAGTGCTTGCTCTTTGGTCTCACTGTTGTGGTTAAAAGGAAATTCTCCGCCAGTAACTTTTGGCAAGACTGTGCCAAGTACAACTGTACGGTGAGTACACACACTCTGAGGTTGTAAAAATGGACCAGTAAGTGTCTTTGGTATCCCATTTGGGTCACCAAATGGGACTTGGCATTTTTAGAGTTACATGAACACTGAGGATTTTACTGTGCAAGAGTGGAATCACTGCTGCTAGTTGCTGCATCTCTTCATACTCAGGTGCCAATATCAATCAACAGTTTGTGTTGACTTGTCTATTGCAGTGCTGCCAAAATTGCAACCAATGTAAAATACGATAGAACAGCTAGCGATGACTCATTAAAGTGTGTGTGTGTGTGTGTGTGTGTGTGTGTGTGTGTGTGTGTGTGTGTGTGTGTGTGTGTGTGTGTGTGTGTGTGTGTGTGTGTGTGTGTGTGTGTGCGTGCGTGCGTGTGTGTGCGTGTGTGCGTGTGCGTGTGTGTGTGTGTTTACGGGTATGCGTTTCTCCAGGTAATTCAATACATAGGTGAGATCTGCCGTTACCTGTTGGCCCAGCCTATTCATACCGCTGAGGCTTATCATCAGGTGCGTGTTGCCGTGGGTAACGGCCTCCGTCCTGCCGTGTGGGAGGAGTTTGTAAAAAGGTTCAGAATACGACGAGTGGGAGAATTTTACGGAGCCACTGAGTGCAACTGTAGCCTCATCAACATAGATGGAAAGGTGTGTTTCTGTGTATTTGTCTTTTACCTTGTACTTATATTCTGCTGATGTGCAAAATATCAATAGACGTATGAAACATTTCACAGTGATTACAAAGTGCCTCACAAAATTGGAGCAAAATACATCAAATAAAAATAAAACGAATCACACAATTTAAAAGAGTATGGTAACAGAGATGACAAATAAAAGAGCTAAAGCAAATCATAACAGAATGTGAGACGAGAGAGATCCAAGAGATAAAGCAGGATAAATAAGGTGATTTACGGGAAGGCTTTTCTGAACAGGTGTGTTTTTAGAAGTGATTAAAAGACAATAAAGAGGCCCGGACCGCCGGCCTCGTGGTCCTGCATGTCTCTCCCCATCTCTCTCCCCCTGTTTCCTGTCCATCTCCACTACAAACTATAAATAAAGACAGAAAAAAAAACCCACAAAAAAAAGACAATAAAGAATCAGCTCGTCGGATAGCCTCAGGCAGGGCATTCCAGAGTTTAGGAGCTTGGACAGTGAAAGCCCGACCAGCTAGGCGTGACCGTGGGACCTTTAGGAGAGCCCCACCTGAGGACCTCAGGCTGAAGGGAGGCTTAACAATATATTGGGGTGCAAGACCATTTTGACCCTTAACCCGATTCTACAAATGCCTTCTAAATCAGTAGTTCTCAAACTTTTCCGTGACAAGGACCCCCAAACGCTTTTATTTTTCAAAAATAGCAGATGTACAAGCTCGCAGCGCGGCACGAAGTGACGCGCTTGTGAGCTTGTACATCTGTTGTTTTTGAATAGCCAACGCAAAAATCTAAAATGACACAGATGCTTTCCTGTTTTTAATGGGTTTAAAGGTTTGTAAAAGAATCTTAAAATCAATCAAGTAAAAATAAACATAGGGAGCCAGTGAAGAGTTGCCATGACAGGGCTGATATGAGCATGTTTCTTTGCTTTTTTCCTATAGTTGTTAAACAGGAAATTGATTTCTACGTTAGATACTGTACTGTATGTGTACAGATCTTTGCAGTAGTCTAGCTGGGATGTGATAAATGCTTGAATGACCTCTAAATCAGCAACGGACAGAAAGGACTTGATTTGTGAAATGTTTTGTCTGTGTTGAGCTGAAGGAAACTTTGTGACATCCAGGAATTTATACCAGCAAGGCAGGCCTGTAAACAATCTAGACTTCCAGTAGTTTGGGGATTTGATTTGGTCATAAACAATTGGGAATTGTCTGCATAACAATGAAAATGTTAAATGAGGTTATGTTTGCGAATGATTTAGCAATAAGTGACATTATTATAGGCTTCATATTAGACATGTTGTCTCATGAGTCAAAGAAAACAGCAATTGTGTGAGTGCAAGAGTGATTATATGTATGCATATTTGCAAGTGTCGTTAGTTGACTTTTTCTTGGGATTGGAATATAAGGTATGGTATAAAATATGAAAAAACATAAAAAGATGAATTATGGAGATTTCTTTCTGACAGTGGCAGCGACCATGTAATATTTCTGTTTGTCCAGGTGGGGGCATGTGGATTCAACAGTTGCATCTTTCCAGATTTCTATCCCATCAGACTGGTCAGGGTACAGGAGGAGAACATGGAGCTGCTACGTGACAAACAGGGACTCTGCATACCCTGTCTGCCTGGTGAGAATGTGCACACATGCACAGACAAGTACACAAGCACCCACACACATAAACAAAGACAGGCACACACATTTATTTCTAATGAAGGAAGTTTATTAACTCAACTGCATAATGCCATAGGCAATCTTAATGTTCCAATACAGCCATACAAGATGTAATTTCTGCTGTAGTCCCTGATTAGAACTTTATGTGCTAAATATGGTATATTAATTGTTGTGAGATCCTAGACAGAAAGAGATAGAAAGAGGGGAAGGTAGGTTAGGGCTAAAAAGAAATAGAGACAGGGCATTAACGAATAGTGATTTATGATATTCGAATTATTCGACCCAAAAGTATTCGAATAGTCGATTATTCGGTTTGATTATAAAAAATTAAAAAATTAAAAAAAAGTTTTTTTTTTTTTTTTTTTTTTTTCAATGGCATTGATGACTCGACTCAAGGAATGCGAGTTGACGTCACATCAGAGCTCACAGCTGCGTGTCTGCTCTACAAAAGCCACCAAAAAAAAAAAATCTTAAAAAAATAAAAATCTTTTTTTTTTTTTTTCAAATAGTCGAATAGTGGTTTGATAGTCGAATAGTCGGTTTGATATTCGAATATTCGAATATTCGACTATTCTGTGAATGCCCTAAGAGACAGTAGTAAAAGGTAGGGTAAGTGATTTACTTTGGTTAAAATAAGTGTTAAATATCTCTATATTCTGATAGTACTCATTACTATCTGGTGTTTGTTCAGTAAAAGGAGTCTCCCATGTCTCTCCAGCTCTTTATTAAACAGAAAATGCATTTTCAGTGCTCTCTCCTGATTGGCTTAAATGTTGTCACCTACCTGAAAATGTACTATATTCTGCTTACTAAAGAGCTGGAGAGACCCCTGTGACCGAACAAACGCTCTGTAGCAATGACTACTATCAGAATATAGTACTTTAACATTTTGAACAAAAAAAAAAGATTTTACCAAAAAATATCACTTACCCTACCTTTAAAAGAGCCCTGTCAATAAGTTGATGAAAACAAGCCTAATACACATACAATCCTATTGTCGTTGCACATCAGATGATGGGAACAGACCTGTGATTGACAGGGGTCACTTCTCAAGTTGCGTTCTGGGGCTGTTGGTATTCGTCGCCTGCCTGCCCGCCTGGCTTTCTTCGACACTCCTTAAGTGTCAGCAAGTCTTCACTGTTAACAACAGCCATCTTTAGAGTCTATATTCTTCTTTAGAGAGTGTAGGTGATACTTTCTCTCTCGACTTTCTCGACTTTCTTCTGTCCACTTTCGACTTTCCACTGTCCACTTTCCACTTTTGTGTTGAAAGGCACAACTTTGATTCCTTTGCCGTAGATGAACGCAATATTGAATGACTGGAAAATGTCAATGAATCTTGGAGTTCCCATTCAAATTGAACAAAACAAAACTGAAATACACCTAATTGACACTAAAACAAGAAAAGGGGAGGATTTGGCGTAAAACATAGATAAGACCAGACAAGACAAGACTGGGTCTTGGGTATGAGGTCATTTTTCTCCATCCTAAATACCATGTGAAACTCAATTCTCTCCCTGTCATTGGCCGAAACACATGAAGGTACAGTATGTTTAGAAAGAGAGGGGGGAAGAAGAGAGAAATCTGAGCACTAACTAATTAACTCAACCTAAAGTTAATTCCCTTACAGTAGGACACGTAATAACCACTTGTTTAATATGGATTAATAACTATGAACGTATGAAACGAACTCTGCCTCCAATCTTTGAGGAGTGCTTGAGGATCGATGATCTCAAGGTCATAGGTCGCAGGCCATTTGGTTGGAAGCGGAGCTCTCCCTGTGACAGCTAACTGTCACAGGGATTATTTCCAGTTTAAATTTGTCCCAAGTTTGTGTCCTGATATCATGGTTCCATGTCAGCAACATTGTAGGGCATTTGACCTCTGGGGTCAACCTTCTCTTTGGCAGTGCTCCTCCATATGCTTGTAGAGTTGTGTTCATATGCACCAGCAAAAATGGAGATCCAGTTTGGATCGGTGAATGGTTTGATCATAGTGGAATATTCAATTGATAAACCCCACCAAAGTTACTACAGGATAATGTCTTTCCCCATCTTATCTCATGTTTACAGTTATGATGTCTTTGTGACGCACAGTACAAGTGCAACAATACTGTATAGATAAGCACATGTTCCGAGGACAGCAACATTAGGAGCAATCAATAACAAAATGGTTAGACAATGTTGGGTCTCTGCTCTATATGTAAAGTGTCTTGAGACAACTTGTTGTGATTTGGCACTATACTCAAATTGAATTGAAAAAACTGAATTGAAAATCAGAACCCAGTTGCCAGCGCATTGTCCATGTGGTGAACACTCTCTCTTCTTTCATGTTCCCCTCCATTTCCCCCCCGTTTGTCCTGCAGGTGAATCAGGTGTGTTGGTGGGACACATCGACCAGAACGATCCACTCAGGAGATTTGACGGCTACGCTGATCAAGATTCCACCAATTCCAAAATTTCTCACAACGTCTTTAGGATGGGAGATTCAGCTTATATCTCAGGTACTGTGACATTACAGCTTTACAGTTTTTCTTAGGTCACCTCCACACTAATACATTTTCTAAATTATCTCCATCCACACAAGTGTTTTAGCACTGTTGCAAATCAAGGACGTTTTTTTTCCTATCAATTACTCAACCTATGAAGCCTTGAATTAATTAATAGCGAACACAATTATGGGCCGTGAAATGCTTTGATGACTGTCAAAGAACGACAGGTATGGCTGCACAATGAGACTGACAAACTTGAAGAAAAGTTCTACTGCATGCTCTGTCACCACCTTTTGTGCTGTTTTATTCTGCAGTAGTTCTTTTGTCAATTTTGTGATATTACACCATGTTTTACTTGGGGTAGTGGGGTAAGTCATGTATAACTCATCTATGATCACCCATCTCTCTCTGTCTTTTTCTTTCCGTCTGTCCCTCTTCTACATTCTCTCTCTGTCTCTTGGTCTGTCTATCTGTCTGTCTATCTGTCTGTCTGTCTGTCTGTCTGTCTGTCTGTCTGTCTGTCTGTCTGTCTGTCTGTCTGTCTGTCTGTCTGTCTGTCTGTCTGTCTGTCTGTCTGTCTGTCTGTCTGTCTGTCTGTCTGTCTGTCTGTCTGTCTGTCTGTCTGTCTGTCTGTCTGTCTGTCTGTCTGTCTGTCTGTCCCAGGTGACGTGTTGGTGATGGACGAGCTTGGCTACATGTACTTCCGGGACCGCACTGGGGACACATTTCGCTGGAGAGGGGAGAACGTCTCCACCACAGAGGTGGAAGCGGTCCTCAGCACCCTGTTGGCACTGACAGGCGTTGCTGTGTACGGAGTGTCAGTACCAGGTACTGACAACACACAGAGAGGGAGAATAGAGCTACTGTACTAGCTGAGATAGGAAATATAAGAGAAATATGACCAATGGAGATAGACATTGGAGGAATTTCTACTAGAAGATTTGGTAAAAACCCAATATAATATCTCACCTGTGCTTGTGTGTCAACAATATCTGCCTACCTGACCAGTTATCCTTTCTGTCCATGTGTTTGTCTCCAGGTGTGGAAGGGAAGGCTGGTATGGCGGCTATCGCTCATGCAGGAGGCCAGTTTGACTGTGACACATTCTTGACCGCTACAAAGAAAGCCCTGCCTTCCTACGCATGGCCTGTGTTCATACGACTCCTCACAGAAATTGACACAACAGGTGAGGCATCCATACATGTACATATACTGTATGTATGAACGCATGCACGCACGCACGCACGCACACAGGCACAGGCACAGATGCACTCAGGCACATATATCAAACATGGGTGGGTATGGGTATGTACACATATACAGTACACACATGCATGTACAAAGGCCCATTGGCCTTTGACCGATAGACCGATAGAGTACAAACACACTCATACGTACACACACACACACACACAATCATCACCTTTTTCTCTGTTCGTCATCAGGGACCTTTAAAATTCAGAAGATGCGGCTGCAGAAGGAAGGATACAATCCACAACACACAACTGATCCCATCTATTTTTTAAACAGCCGTGCTGGCCGTTATGAGGCTGTCACCCAGGAACTACACAGCAGCATCACAGAGGGAAGGATGTTTCTATGAAAGGACAGACCTGTGCAAAAGTGTTTATCCCTAAAGAGGGGAAGAAAGAACATTTGTGCAGCTTACGGATTTGGAACCTCTCTGTGAGAGGAGTATGTTTTTATTGTGTGGCACCAAAGGGGCCAGCCTTCTAGAACAGCCTTGATCTGTATGTATCTCCCTTTAGCAGACCATCTGTATGTCCCAAGGAAAGTAGACCTATCACAGTGAACTACACAGCAGTTACACCGATTGTCTCCACAAAATTAGACAATCGGGTGGGTGATGGCTGATTTATGCAGTCACACCCGGCAAGCAGGTGAATGTAGGTTTCTGGTGCTGTACAGAAATAAGAGAACTTTGAAGGAAAACCTGCTGTCCTCTGTCCCATAGCTTCATTAGATTGGCTCAGCAGCAGATTTGAACAGGACACACATGAAGGTGTCGTGTGTCACCTTCGGGAAACCCGGGACTCTATTTGCAGGTCGGCTGATGCTGGCTGAGCCTCATGAGATTTGACTTGTCGAATCGCAAGCAACAAGTTTCAGAACAAATGGCATCACAACAAATGTAATCAATGTAGAGTTTAGGAAAAGCACATGAGCACATCTTTGCTGCTGCTTTATTCACAAAATGTACACGTATTCACTTGCTATCCATAGCTACAGTACAGATAGCACAGAGAAGCCACGATGTTATTAGACCCTGTCTTGCAGCAGAATGCTGTACATGTTTGACCAGTCCGCAGTGGCAAGTGTCCTGTTATGCGGCAGTCTGCTGGGGAGGCAGCGTGATGTACAAGGATGCTGCTAAGCGGCTGAACAAGCTGGTGAAGAAGGCTGGCTCAGTACAGGGTGAGAGGCCGGACTCACTGGAGTCTGTTGTGGAGAGATGCACACAGAATAAGATCCTCTCCACAACATCTTGGCAGGCCAGAAAAGCAGTCGCAAGGATCTGTTCCGTTCAATGCTCTGCAAGAATGTTTAGAACACTTTTGTCCCAACAGCAATTTAACTACGTGGCTCCTTAACTACATGACCAGCCGCTATAGGCTCATGAACTGGACCACTAGTTTTTAGTCATTTATGGGTCTATGTGCACCAGCTTGTGCAGCTAGGCTTATGAACTGGACTAATAGTTTTAGTGACAGATGTGCAATAACAAAGGACACCTTTTTAATGCTTTTTATGCTTATTCATAGTATATTTTTATATTTGTCTTCTCTCAGTTTTAACCAGTGCCCCCTCTTTTTGTGATGCGTTTTAACTAACCTTATGCCTGTATGAACTATGGGATACCTGAATTTCCCTTCGGGGATTAATAAAGTATCTATCTATCTATCTATCTATCTATCTATCTATCTATCTATCTATCTATCTATCTATCTATCTATCTATCTATCTATCTATCTATCTATCTATCTATCTATCTATCTATCTATCTTGTTTTTAAAATAAATGTATTGCCATGGATGGAAATGGCACTTATCAATGTGAATGTCGAAGGAGTAAGATATTAGAGTAGAGACTTGCTGTTTTTCTTCAAATAAAATCAGCTTCATACTTTGACTAAATCTGCTGTTTTGTTTTGTCCTTATTGTGACAGCAAATCCCACTGTATGCTTTTTTTGGTTATTTCTTTGGCCTTTTCTGAGACTTTATTTGACAGGTACAGTGGAGAGAGAAAGGAAACACGAAGAGAGAGAGTAGGCAAGTGACATGCAGCAAATGTATTGGTCCCACCAGTGGGGAATCAAACCAGGGACTAGTTGTCAGTCATTCGAGCCCATGTGGTATGTGTCCTAACCACTTGGCTATTGGGTCACACAGAATGATTCGTTTGAGTGCTCTTATCTCTCAATGTCTCTTTTTCTCTGGGCATTTTGCTTAGTTACAGTTACTCTTTTGATTTAAAACACCTGGCAACATCCCCACACCACACTCCCCTTGTCAGTACATGGCTGATATATCATACTTACTGGACACACTGCATAGTTTTGTTAGATAATCTTAATTTAATCAATAACCTTAGATTTTGTGCCTGGTCTCTTCCTTGATACAAACTAGAGCTGGAACAACATTGCCTGGTATGACATTATTTTAGAGGAACATTCAACATGCTTAATATGTTGTGCAAGCGATGACATTTCTTTTCCTAAAAGATCCCAATATACAATATACAAATACATGTATACATCTTTGTGAATATTATACATTTAGATATCAGTATCAAATGTTTAACATGTTTGCTGTGTTAGCAACCTACTCAAGGTCAATTCCTTGTAATGTTGGCACAATCTAATTTAGCCCACAACAAACAATTATGGGCAATTATGGGAACCTTATGGGTTCATTTGGTTTCATTTGTACACTGTCAGAGTTAAATAAACAGTGAGAATATGAATGTGTATTTTCCCATCCCATCGCTAATGTAGGCATTCAGACACTGATACAATGATTTCCTACTTAACAGGCTTTTCGCCTTTGTCAGGAGATGCCTCCCTAAGAGCTCTGTTCAGTGAAACATGGTAATTCACATTGAATCTCTTCTTGCCGGTGTGCTTTTTCCCTCGAGGCCTGGTGTTTGTATTATTTTGTCCTCCACTGGTTTTAGTTATGGTGACCTGGTCCTTATTGCTTATGGATATCTTCTCCTGGCTCTGGATTTGCATGGCACATGTTGTCTTTCTCTCTGGCGATTTGTCAGCAGTAGATGTTGATGAGGTGTGATCATTACCTTCCCATCCATTTTCTAACAACTTGCCGTTACTGGTGGTTGTGGTCCCATTGACCGCACTGATCTCTCCATTATTGGAAGATCCGTTTCTTGTCACCTGGGGTTTGGCGGTGATAGCTGGACCCTCACTGGGGACGGGGCCTAAACCCACATTCACGTTCACCTTCCGTGGCAGCACCACCAGCTCCCTGTCGGGGGATATGCTCTCAAAGTAGGGGTACACCTGCTCAGCAAAGTGATGGGTGAACGTGAAAAGATGTGCCCTGGAGTCGGCGTCCCAAAACTCCAACTGCCCGTCGTCCCAATCCAGCCTGACACGGACCCTCCTGAGGAGGCTTGACTTGTCCAGGTGGAGGAGCTGATAGGGTGTGGTCAGTGCTCTATACTTGCCCTCTCGTAGGCTGATAGCCCAAAGCCCCGCCTCTGGGCTTGCCTCAAACTCCTCCTTCCTGCACAAGGATTGACCAGCCACGCCAACCGTCCAGTTGTTGCTGTCTCCAACCTGTGATCGGAGCGACAGAGTGAATGTGGATTGATTATTTGTCCATCCATCTATTTGTCTGTCTGTCTGTCTGTCTGTCTCATACATACCTCAATCTCCCAACAATGAGTTCCAGAGCTATAGGCGTGTCGGGCCAGGACACAGGAGTAAGGGTGGAAACGTTCAGGGGTGGCTGGCATAGGGAGACTCACACCAAGGCCCCGGTCCATCTGGACACCAACAAGCCCAGGTGACACCCTCAGAGACTGGTGGGCTGTCCGCGGGTCAAGGGTCAGTGGAGCTGGACGGTGGAACGAAAGGAAGAGAAAATGGGAAGTAAGGATATAGGCAATGAGAGTAGCGAAGGAATGGAAGAATACACACACACACACGCACACACACACACGCACACGCACACGCACGCACACACACACACACACACACACACACACACACACACACACACACACACACACACACACACACACACACACACACACACACACACACACACACACACACACGCGCTTACGCACTGACAGACGCTCACTGTAAGGGGCGATATGTTTCATCTTGTCCCAGATGTTAAATCGGAGGTTGCCCAGGTGTTTGCTAACATCTATTACAGTTCCACAATCCCTGTCTGGCTCCATGGGACTCTGCCATACCCTGTTACAAAGATTCACACATGGTCAATCACCTTTCCAGGTTTGCAACCTCTGTATGTGTGATTGAGAGCATTGTCCACATGTGTATGTGTACGTGTGTGTTTGTTGCTGTGTCTTATACTTATACTTTTTCATTGTGTCTTTGTAATTCTGTAAAAGAATAGTTTAATAGTTTTGGTTATTATCTTAAATTCGAATCAATTGTCCTCTTTCTTTGAGTAGGGACACATCACTCTAATTTGGCTACAATTACCTGTAAAAACTCCAATCCATCTCCCCCTGCCTCCATCTCCTCCTCAATCTGTTGGATCTTCTCCTCCAGAGACTGGATTACTTGGTCCACTGAGTCTATTTTCCCCTCTACCTCGCCCTTCCTCTCTGCCTCTTCCTCCCAGAGTGCACCAAGCCTGTCTCCTTCCTCCTCTCTCAGGAACTGGCGAAGTTTCTGAAACGCCTCTTTAATCTGTGTCTCTGTCTGCTGTCCCTGGACCTGGACAGAAGAGGAGAGGGAAACAAAAGGCAAGGTAAGGAAAATGTCTGTTTTGAAACATGAATATTGAACAATACATTTTGTAGATTTGAGGTTGGTGTTGAGTTTGGGATTTGTGACCCTACCAGGTTGTGTGTTAATGCGTGTTCACAGGTTTTCGTGACATTCTCAAGCTGAATCACGTTTTTCTGCAGTCCGTCCAGGGATATTCGGAGCTCCCCCTAGTGTTCAAATACAGAAGAGTTCTGGTTGTTGGCATGACAAAATGTTTCTGTTTCAGTCAAATATTTGCAGGACTGTGGCAAAAAATATTCAAATTAAGTGAATGTCTGTGGCCTGTAAAAAGAAGTTAAATCACAACAATTCAATATAGAAATGCTTCAAATGTATCAACAATGTTCTCATCCAAACTCAGATTGTCAGCCAGCATTATGTAACTTAATATAAGTGTTATAGTACTGCTACTTTTTACAAGTGGCATGATTTATATTGGGTAGAGTTACTTTGGGTTTATAGCTTATTCACTAAAATGTATAACCTAAATTAACCCAATTCTACTATATGTGAACTATCCCATTTAACGATCACTGAGTGAGATAGTCAGGTGTTTTTTTGTTTTGTTTACATAAGACATATCAGTATATCCAATGACACTGAGCACAACCGCTCGTCAGACTATTAATAGCATTTTAGGGCTAGTGGAAGATTCTGTGTTTTGAGTGTCTCATAAATCTATACAGGTGACACATTTGAATGACCTGCTTTGACCTGATTTTTCAGTGATCACAATAAGAACAAGATACAGTATATTGCAGTACAGTTGGGGATGCTATGTCACACACGGTTTTCCTTTTAATCAAATAAGTAAGTAAGTATTACACAGTTAATTAAGAGTATAAGCGCACTGAAATGCTCACCATTAGCTATCGTTACACATTGTCTTTGACTTTGTCCATTACTACTTCATACCAGCGTTGGTCAAAAGAGAGTCTGGCTGGACTACAGAAGTTCTCCCTGTAGTTTTTATAATGCATTTCTTTCAAAAAAAGACATCATCCACAATACGTAAATACTTGGCCCCTACCTTGCAGTCGCCCAGAGCCTCTGTTATGGGATAGACCCTGTGTCCCACATGAGAGCCAGTTGCAGCACATTGTCTGCATACAGGCTCCAAGTCATCCACACAGAATAGAGACAAGCTCTCACTGTGCTCCCCACACAGCTTAGGAGATCCAGGTGACGTGGGGCTACCCTCCTCCTCAGCCTTGGGGTGAACATTAGGGAGAGGGCATAGGTTTGACACGGCTTCCAGATTCAGAGCCATGAAAAGTGAAGCAAATCAGTTTTGCCTCAGAGAGAAGGTACGAACAGGGATAGAATGAAGTGGATGGAGAGAGGACACAAGGGGGTATAAGTAAAGGGGAGGAGAAGTGGGCAGGGTTAGACAACACTGACACACAAGTGCTACCATGAGTAGCACTTATAACTTAAAACAATTATACAGTATATTATATAAGTGTATCAATGTCTGGGTTAGCCATATGTAGAGTGTGTGTGTGTGTGTGTGTGTGTGTGTGTGTGTGTGTGTGTGTGTGTGTGTGTGTGTGTGTGTGTGTGTGTGTGTGTGTGTGTGTGTGTGTGTGTGTGTGTGTGTGTGTGTGTGTGTGTCTGTGTGTGTGTGTGTGCGCGCGGCACGCATGTGTGTCTGATGCATTTTTGCGCGTGTAATGTTGTTGGTACCTTATGATATATAGCCTTAGTGTAAACTCAAGCCTTAGTTTACGTAACCCCACTCCACCAGTCGAACTGTAACCAATACAGGTAGTGGCGCTGGATAAAAGAATGTATATTTAAGTACCGTCCTCTGGGGGAGAACATGTGCAGATAGCAGAGTTACGAGCTTGTAGATGGGCTATTTTCAGCAAAGATATTTAGTGTAGCCCATGGGATATATAGGGTCAACTAAGTATAGGGTTTAAGTGGTTCTGTTTCTTAATCTTGCGATACTGGTGAATGGGGGGTTTGCAGCTTGGGCCGGGGAGCTGGACCATAGATGCATGAAGTAAAGTGCTGAACACAGACAGACTGCCAGTTACACATGCATACAGTATCATATGAGAGGTCTTAATGTCATACAGATCCACTTACACTGACTTCAAGCTCCCCCTTGAGACTTGTGCAATTAGGTTATGCTAGTTTAAGCCATGTACTGTATCACACTGTAATGTGAGTTTCCCAATTACAGGGTCCTGTGGTTGGCTTGTACTGTATATTCACATAACTAAGGCTAAACTCATGTCTTACATGTTATATATAACCTCACTCACTGCAAATCATAAATACAGAATGTCTCAGTTCTGTAATTTAGTAGTTTTGCAATGTTGAGCAAAAGTAGGATATGTATTTTAAAGACGTGTCATACAGTATGTACAGTATGGACATTTCTTACATTTCTAACAATATTTATTGCGAACACGGAAGGAGCCTCCGCCCAAGTGCAGCTTACTATGAAACCGTGCTCGGGTTGTGTTTGTGTCTGTGTCTCTGTGTCTCTGTGTCTCTGTGTCTCTGTGTCTCTGTGTCTCTGTGTCTCTGTGTGCGTGCACTGCCTGTGTGCAGCCGCCAGAGTGCGCCAGAGTGCAGAAATGTGCACAATGCTCTGATTAAAATGCACAACAGCCTGCAAAACACACACACACACACACACACACACACACACACACACACACACACACACACACACACACACACACACACACACACACACACACACACACACACACACACACACGATGTCAATGTTCTCTCCCCATCACGGTGAAATAACAGGGATTACAAGTCCGTAAATACACAATATTTTCGAGCTGCGTTCGCGCGTCTTACTTGTTCTGCTCTATTCATTCCATGAAATGACTTCTAAATGTTGATTATCAACCAATATATGTATCTGTTTCAACACAAATGTATTGAGAATAACTGCAAGGAGATGAATTTGATTTAGTCATCATTCATTATAGCCAGATTTGCCGCTAGAAATACTAATAGGGAATTAATGTGTGTGTGTGAATGTGAATTAATGCATTATAAAAACTACAGAGAGAACTTCTGTAGTCCAACCAGACTCTCTTTTCACCAGCGCTGGTACGGTATGTGCGTGCGTGCGTGCGTGCGTGCGTGCGTGCGTGCGTGCGTGCGTGCGTGCGTGCCTGCGTGCGTGTGTACGTGTGTGTGTGTGTGTGTGTGTGCGTGTGTGTGTGTGTGTGTGCGCGCACGTGTGCGTGTGTGTGTGTGTGTGTGTGTGTGTGTGTGTGTGTGTGTGTGTGTGTGTGTGTGTGTGTGTGTGTGTGTGTGTGTGTGTGCGTGTGCGTGTGTGTGTGTGTGGTCTGTGTACACACTGCACAGCATGACTGCCTGTCTTTCTGTCACCACAGTATTAGTATCTATACTCCAAAGCTGAGCATATCAAGCACATTTAAGACACACTATCAGCCTGGACAGTTTCACATTTCGCATCTCTATACAGACAGTATGTCCTAATGCACTGGTATGGTGACATGGAATAAATCTGTAGGCTGGTACGGATATAAATGCAGACTAGAGACTAGCCATAACTATATATAGTTTATATACTGTTGGCAGTGGTGGACAGTAACTACGTACATTTACTTGAGTACTGTACAGTTTTTTGAGCGTATAGGCTACTTCAGTTTAGATACTTATGACTTTCAGTCCAATACATTTCAAAGAAACATTTTACTTTTGACTCAACTACATTTCTAGGAAGGGAAAATGTCACATTATAATTGAACTACGTAAGCCCTATTTCAAATATAGTGAAAATAGCCGATCTACAATATGTTGTGATAGTTTTACAAACACAGGATATGATGTTATTACCCAAAGTGCCATGGACTCTGCATGGCTTGGGCGTCCTCCTCCCTGAGCCAAGCTTGCGCCTGACTGCATGCCTGAATGGGACTAGGTGTTACAATCCTAGTTTATACCTTTAGAAACGCGAGTGGGGATGATAAAGTCATCACAGGGTTGGGTGTAAAAGGGGCTACGGGTGTCATTGCGGTTGTCAGGTGGGCAACCTCTTTCTTGGGTGTTTCATTGAATATAGGCCCACGACACCTCCAGAGGGTTCAACAGCAACCACTGGTGTCCCAGCCAGGTGTGCCCCCCTCTGCCTTACCCCCTTCTAGACCTCACTCCCCTTGATGTCGTCTTGGACATAGGCGTTATACCAAAGCCTCTTAAGCTCATAGGCCTCGCCCACAGCATCCTTCCAGGGAACTGTGAGCTCTATGATGTAGAGACACTTCGAATTGAAGATGACCAGAGCCAAGATCTGGCCTGAGGTTGGTCGTGGCAAGCTTCAGTCTCTGCTCCAGGTCAGCCGGGCAGAAGGAGCGAGTGCATTCTCCGGCAGCGGCAACAGCCGCGGAACTTCCGCGGAACTGCCGGTGGAGGAGCGGCAGCTCCCGCCAGTGACTGGCGGCGGTGGAGCGTCAGCTGCCGGCGGAGCAGCGGAACTGCCGCGGAAACTGCCGGTGGAGGAGCGGCAGTCGCGGAACTGCCGGTGGAGGAGCGGCAGTCAACTTATTTTTTCCGCCGATAAAGTATAGTTTTGGACCATGACGGAGGCGCGCCGAATCAGCAGACCTTGAGGCCAAGGAGTCGCGCCCGAGCGCCTCCAGGCGCGAGTGCCCGCGACGACCGGCCGATGGTCTGCTATTCGACTAAGCGCCGTCCGAGTTATGTACCGATAGGCACAGAATCGTAAATAATATTGGTGGGGACTGCGTTACACAAACGCAGCACACTCTCAAAGCTGGCGCCGCCGGCAGCTCCGCGGAGCTGCCTCGGCAGCAGCCGCTGCCGGAAAATGCACTCGCTGTCCCTCCAGCCGGGAGCCTCCAGTCTTGTGTCGCGCCCAGCTGGCCTGAACCTAGGGGTTACGTAGGTAACCCCAGTTTTCTTAGTTTCGTAGTAAGAAACTTACTTATGGGATAGCATCGCCCTCTGGCGATGGCACAGAGCACAACACATGAGCTCCCGGAAACAATCTTAGATTGGACAGGGTTCTGTGACGCAAACCTGAAACCGGTTGGGTTATAAAACCCCCAGCGTCACTAGGTTCGTCCTCTGATACCCTTCACTCTGCACGCTAGTCGAAGCGCACAGAAGGGGTTTCTGGTAAGTTTCTTACTACGAAACTAAGAAAACTGGGGTTACCTACAGTACGTAACCCCTAGTTGTTCTTTCGTTTCTTCTTAAGAAACTTACTTATGGGACACATAGACCCCCCTGGGGAGTCCCAGGAGCAACCCTATCCAACCTGTACGCCCCAAGGTCAAAAGGTCATGCCTCCCGGCAAGACCCCGACCCCCAGACGCATGACCCAAAAGGTCAAAAAGGAAGGGAAACGAAACAGGAGCCCATCAGATGATCCTGACCTCTCCCTGAAAGAGAGCCAGGCTCCTGTTCCCACCTTCCATCCCTGGACCTGGCCCAGCCGGCCCCTGGAAAACAGAAAGGAGACCACCGGTCAGGGGAAGGAAAACCAGCCAAAGCCAGTGCCGACTTCCCCCGACCACAGTCCCACCTAACCTAGACCACGCATGACACCCCAGGTGCCATCACGGTCGAGCCAGGGCCACAGAGGCCAAAAACCTCTGTCAAGGTTCCACAACGGACGGCCAGCGGCAATAACCGTGTCCCCAAGGGACATGTATCACCGGTCCGACCACCACCGGTCTTTCACCGACCCCTCACGGGCCAAACCCACAGGTCCAAAACCCCGGGGAACTCGTGAAACACCTCATCCCCGCCTTGCCTCAGAAGATCTCTGAAAAGCGGGAGAGGCCAAGGTTCAGCGTAGAGGAGAGGAGCGACCTCCGACCTCCACACTCCCCATGCTGGAGCCACCAGCAGGACCGTCCTGCCTTGGACCCTGACCCGCTCCAAAACGGACGGGATCAGTTCCAAAGGTGGGAAAGCATACAGCAGAACGTCTGGCCAGACGTGTGCCAACGCGTCCACCCCCAAGGAGGAATCCTTGTGATTCAAAGAAAAGAATCGTGGACAATTTGCGTTTCCCCCGGTTCGTCAAGCCCGACGAACCGGAGCTAGATCAGGTTCGCCACCTGCGGGTAGAGACCACTCCTCGTACCGAAGTTCGCCCCTAGACAGCAGATCCGCTCCGCTGTTGAGGAGACCCGGCACATGGGGGCGGCCATAGCTGAGTGGTTAGTGAGCCCGCCTAGGGAGCCAGAGGCCCCGGTTGCCCCAGGTACGATTCCAGGCCAGGCCAGCAAATGTGTCGATGAAATGAAATTTGTCCCTGAGCAAGACTCTTAACCCCTAATTGCTCACAGGCCCTCATTGGAAACAAGACCGCAAGGACTTTCATGAACGGACCTGTTAAAGGAATTATCCATATCCTTATGGGAAGCGCGTAACGAGGCTAGGCGCAACGTGCTCCACAGCGTCAGTTCGCGTGCTAAATTGTCCAAAACACCAGAGCCTAGGCCCCCTTGTTTATTGACATAGCACATCGTTGTGGTGTTATCCGTTCTAACCAGAACATGACATCCCACAATGCGGTCCTCGAACCGCCGGAGGGCGAGGAAGACCGCCAACAACTCCAAATAGTTGATGTGGTATACCTTCTGAGCAGAAGTCCACACCCCCCTGGCTGAATAGCCGTCGTGGACAGCCCCCCAACCTGAGAGGCTAGCGTCCGTGGCAATCACCTTTCGTGACACCACCTCGCCCATCCTGACTCCACCGGACAGGAAGGACGCCTGTGACCACGGTTGCAACGTCGTCACGCACCAGGGAGATATCACCACTTTTCGAAACTTCATGGTGTGCGGTATCCTAAGACTCCGCATCCACCTCTGAAAAGGTCTCATGTGGAATCTGCCCAGCCGGACCAGGTGTATGGCCGAGGCCAGGAGAACTGCAGCCTGCATACATGTCCTGTACGCGACTCTGCGCCCCACGCGAAAAGAGCGCACACACGCCAGGAAACCGGCTATTCTGTCTCGAGACAGACGCGCCACCATCGTGGATGAGTCCAAGGAGATCCCCACGAAGGTGGTTTGCTGGGATGGGATCAGAACACTCTTCTGAGTATTGATCGTAAACC
The DNA here is from genome assembly GCF_963280865.1 of Gymnoscopelus braueri. Taxonomy (NCBI): domain Eukaryota; kingdom Metazoa; phylum Chordata; class Actinopteri; order Myctophiformes; family Myctophidae; genus Gymnoscopelus; species Gymnoscopelus braueri. The sequence goes on from NC_137604.1 coordinate 35,524,580, forward strand.
CCAGGGACGTCAGGTGTGCAATGGCTAACTTTGTGTGCCGCGCCACCTCCTCCCTCGACCCCGCCGCCAGCAGCCAGTCCTCTATGTACGTCGCCAGACGGAGACCCTGCCGGCGTAGCGCGGCGATAGCCGCGTCCGTGCACTTCACGAAGACCCGAGGGCTCAGTGACATGCCGAACGGGAGCACCGTGTATTCGTATACTTTGCCTTCAAAGCCAAAACGTAGGAACTTCCGGTGCGCGGGTAGATTGGGACGTGAAAATAGGCATCCTTCAGATCTATACTCGTCCACCAATCCCCCTGACGTATCGATCGCAACAACCTGGCCGTCGTTAGCATTCGAAATTTGAAGATTGTCAGAAACCTATTTAAACCTTTTAGGTTCAGAATAGGTCTCACGCCCCCCCCCTTTCTTTTTCACCAGGAAATATTCAGAATAGAAACCTAGTCGGCTCTGATTCAGGGATAATTCTCTGATAGCACCCTTGCTCAGTAGAGACACAACTTCCTCCCGTAGCGTCACAGCCGCCTGGCCTGACGCTCAGGAGAAAATAACCTTGTCCGTAAGGGGAGGTCTACAGGAAAATTGCAACCTATACCCTCTCGTAATGGTGCGTAGCACCCAAGGATTTGGTTTGCAAGCTTTCCATTGCGCCAGGCAACGAGCCAGAGGGTTCGTGGGGTCGGAGGGGGTCAATGACGTCATCAGCTCTGAAGAGCGCTGCCCCGTTACCAAGGTAGCCGGTGAAACTGTCGGCCCGACTGGTGTAACCAGTGGGAGGGCGTCCACGGGGGGCAGGAGCGGCAGCCTCCGTCCGTGTCTCAACGGACGTGAACAACTCACCGTTTCGGAGGACGAGCCCGTTTCCATGGGAACCGGAGGCGTCGACACTCCTTTCGACGAGACAGCGGAACCCTCACTCGGCTGAGTTTTTACCCGGAACGA
>NC_137604.1:35530525-35585525 GCF_963280865.1 Gymnoscopelus braueri
GAGAGAGATGAGAGAGGAGAGAGAGAGAGAGAGAAGAGAGAGAGAGAGAGAGAGAGAGAGAGAGAGAGATGGAAACGGAATAGATTGAAGAGAGAGAGAGACATGGAAACGGAATAGATTGAAGAAGAGAGAGAGACATGGAAACGGAATAGATTGAAGAGAGAGAGAGACATGGAAACGGAATAGATTGAAGGGAGAGAGGGAGAGAGCGAGAGAGACATGGAAACGGAATAGATTGAAGAGAGAGAGAGAGACTTGGAAACATAATAGATTGAAGAGAGATGGAAGCGGAATTGACATCTCAACCTATTGCCATTAACAGGAATCGAACCCTGACCTTCGGATTGACAAGCTGCAACACTACCTATAGTGCTATAGCTTTGTACAGGCTGAGGTTGTCTGTTTGAAGATAAAAGTGAACCAGTGAAAGCAGCCGATCTACAAGCTCAGAAACACACGTTGCTATCTGAAAAGTTTTGAGATTGTAGATCGGCTATTTTCAGAATGAACTATGTCATACATTGAAAAGACATACTCTCAAATAAGCATTTCAGGTTATCTTTAACAATTGCACTTGCATTAATTGACACAATCATGTTGTGTGCAATGCAACTTAAATGAAGTCTGCATCAAGTGGGGCTTGAACTGGCAACCTTGAGGTTCTAAGGCACACACTTAAGCGAGAAGCCATTGGACCAACAGACCTGACCTGGTGAGAGAGAGAGAGAGAGAGAGAGAGAGAGAGAGAGAGAGAGAGAGAGAGAGAGAGAGAGAGAGAGAGAGAGAGAGAGAGAGAGAGAGAGAGAGAGAGAGAGAGAGATGGAAACGGAATAGATTGAAGAGAGAGAGAGACATGGAAACGGAATAGATTGAAGGGAGAGAGGGATGAGAGCGAGAGAGACCATGGAAACGGAATAGATTGAAGAGAGAGAGAGAGACTTGGAAACATAATAGATTGAAGCGGAATTGACATCTCAACCTATTGCCATTAACAGGAATCGAACCCTGAACCTTCGGATTGACAAGCTGCAACACTACCTATAGTGCTATAGCTTTGTACAGGCTGAGGTTGTCTGTTGAAGATAAAAGTGAACCAGTGAAAGCAGCCGATCTACAAGCTCAGAAACACGTTGCTATCTGAAAAGTTTTGAGATTGTAGATCGGCTATTTTCAGAATGAACTATGTCATACATTGAAAAGACATACTCTCAAATAAGCATTTCAGGTTATCTTTAACAATTGCACTTGCATTAATTGACACAATCATGTTGTGTGCAATGCAACTTAAATGAAGTCTGCATCAAGTGGGGCTTGAACTGGCAACCTTGAGGTTCTAAGGCACACACTTAAGCGAGAAGCCATTGGACCAACAGACCTGACCTGGTGAATGAGAGAGAGAGAGAGAGAGAGAGAGAGAGAAGAGAGAGAGAGAGAGAAGAGAGGAGAGAGAGAGAGAGAGAGAGAGAGAGAGAGAGAGGAGAGAGAGAGAGAGAGAGAGAGAGAGAAGAGAGATGAGAGAGAGAGAGAGAGAGAGAGAGGAGAGAGAGATGAGAGAGAGAGAGAGAGAGAGATATGACATTTTACATCCTGCCAAGTGAAAAGCAACATGTGGTTTCACAGTGTCTGAATTAAATATTAGATTGTAATGTCTTAAAAAATTGCACATGCATTATTTGTTGCAGTCATGTTTTGTGCGATGCAATTGAAAAGTGGAATGACCCACCTACAGACAGAGCCAGATAGACAGACAGAGTGAGAGAAACAGACAGCTCAACCTATTGCCATTGACAGGAATCAAACTCTCAACCTTCGGACTCACAGAATGAGACACTACAAGTAGTGCTATAGCTTCATCCAGGCTGAAGTTGTCTGTTGAAGATCATACACTTTTGCCTTCTGTCATGAACCAAGCCCCTGTTTCACTAACACTAAGATCACTCGTTCACAAACCATTTACCAATAGAGAAATTGTATGTCTCCTCGAAACCGAAACCAGTGAAAGCAGCCGATCTACAAGCTCACAAAACGTTGCTATCTGAAAAGTTGTGAGATTGTAGATCGGATATTTTCACAATGAAGTACGTCATACATTGAAAAAACATACTCTCAAATAAGCATTTCATGTTATCTTTACCGTTTGCATATGTATTCATTGATACAGTCATGTTTTTTGCAATTCAACTTAAATGAGTCTGCAACAAGTGAGGCTTGAACCGGCAACCTTGCGGTCGTGAGGCACTCGCTTAAGGGAGAAGCCATTGGACCAACAGACAAGAACCTGTGAAAAAGGAGATCACACAAATGATACAGTTTCACGCAAATAGCTGAAAAATCCTGGGTTTAAGTGTTTTTCAAACTGCTCAAAATTGCAGACAATCTAAGGGCGGAGCTTACTGGTTAACGTGATACATGTGTTCCTCATGAGTCAAGGCACATGTGTAAGCAGGTTTAATGGCTGTCGGCCAAACGAGGCATGACTTTTGCCTGTTTAAAGTTTGCATTTAAAAAAAATCGCTATAGCGCCCCCCTTTGACCAATTGGAGTAAGATTGGTTTCAGTGATATTTGGAATGACCCTCAACATTACCGCAAAGTTTCAAAGAAATGTGAGTCTGCATGTATGTGTTAGGGGCAGATGAATAATTGTCATAAAACTGCAATATTCATTGGCTCATTAAAGCTTCATTTTTTCACTTATGGAAAATCTTTTGCACATGTTTTTCGGCATAGGTTCAAAGTTCATGTGTAAAACGTTTCGTGCAGATTACAAAAAAATCCCAGGAGGAGATAGGTTTTAACTGTTTTTCATATTATTCAAAATGGTGGGAGATCTAAAGGTCAGAGGTCAAAAGTCAGAGTGTGAAAGTTGTTGATCATGAGTAGACGCATGTGTGTATTGAAGTTTCATGGCTGTAGGTCAAACAGGGCATGAGTTGTACCTGTTCAAAGTTGGCATTTTGCTATAGCGCCACCTTTTGACGAAAGATTGTGAGAATTATTTCTTGATAGTTTTTCATGACCATCTACCATATGGCCAAGTTTCGTAAAAAGCGTATGCACGGTTCAGCCAGAACTGCCAAAAGTGGCGGAAGAAAAAAGAGGGCAACATTAAAACAGGTCCAGAGCTGAGAGCTCTGGCCCCGTAAAAAGAACTAATCACAGCCCAGCCCTTCAGGCTGTGTGCATGTGTTTGTATTCCAACACGGCTATTACTCTGCAGCCACCATCACCCGTAACTGTCTCTCCATTGTCATTCATGCTCAACAGTGAACACTCTGTAATGGTTTCGTTTACTAAACATACTCATACTCACACTGTGTGTGCAAGCACACACATGCTTGCACACGCGCGTGCGTGCGTGCGTGCGTGCGTGCGTGTCTGTGTCTGTGCATGCAGAGACAGGCACACAGACACACACACAAAAATAAACTAAATGTATTGGTGATGTTGTTGAGATATTCTTGTCTAACGTATTCAAAGCGTCATGCCTCATCCTGTCTGAATACAAAAGAATTGATGTTCTAAGACACTGGTTCTCAAAGTGGGGTCTGGGGACCCCCAGGGGTCCTTTAGGGGGTTGCAGGGCGTCTCCAGGATAATGAAGAGGAGTTTAGAGACATTCAAGCTCTATTTATTTTTCAGCTATTTTTAAAGATCTTGACAAATCTTCTCTTATGGGGTAGGTGCCCCCCCCCCCCCCCCCCCCCCCATTTTCAAACTCTTACTGTGGGTACATATAGATTTGGGGGTCCTTGACATGAAAATTATTGAGAACCACTGGTCAAAGAAACAGCATTGTGGACATCACATTGGAAGCCATCTGTCTCTGGTGTGAATGGACAGAGCACATTACAGGCATGATGGAGGACCTGGCACCGCTCTATCACAGACACTACTGCTCACATCTCCTGGAGTGTGTGAGGAACAGAGATGAGGAACCTGGCCAACCAAGACCTACAACTCAGAATACAGTAAGAGAATCACACCAGCATGATAATCAATGAATACCTCTCCAATACATTTCATCCTCCTTTGATGAATATGAAGAGGAAACTGGGGAGAGAACAGTTATTTGTTGGTATATTCATTCATGACATTAAAATGCAGAACTCATATTGTTGAGATGAATTGTTGGCTGAAGTTTTGCTGGCTGAGTGTAAGCTTCAGTGACTGTGGGGTGTCAGGTTAGAGCGGTGGTTCTCAAACCTTTTTGTGTCAAGGATCTCCAAATTGATATGCATTTGGCCGTGGACCCCCATCGGAAAATGTTTTGTGCCAGGGAGCCCCAGAAGAGAAGATTTGTATTAAAAATATCTAAAATTATAAAGAATTGTCCAAACTTTTTTTCAAATCTTAGATCTGCTATTTCTAATAGCCAATGCATAGATGGATAATGTGGTTAAAATGATTATGATACTGTATTAACAAATTTAGCTGGGCACCCCACTTTGAGAACCACTGGGTTAGAGTACTTAGCGTGGGGTCTGGGGTCACATGAATGTATCTCTGGTCAGTGTTTAGGTGATACGGCTCAGGTCCTCCATAATTAGAACATTATTTGAATGTCGTTTGTATAATTTAACATCTGCATCTGTGACAAGAGATGCTAACATCCGGTCTCATGCCTAAACCCATTGGAATTTGACAATTGTCCATGTCAGAATCACATCATTATTTGACGTATATATATAAGTCAGGTGCTCATCCTACCAACAAAGTACAATGTAGAGTGTTGTGTGTTTTTGTGTAGTTAATGGATGTATAAATCTTGTATACTTCAGTATGTTGTTCCAGGTGGTGAGATTCTCTTAGAGGGAAGTATGCCACAGTACCTGGATGGAACCTGGAGACAGAGACACCTACAGGTCACTCACAGTTTTGCTGTTGAGAGCCGTGACTCCAAAGAGGTACATAGATAGACAACTACTGTAGGAGCTGTGCGCACTATGAAGTGCATTACACATGGCTCATTATATCCAACAGGCCGGAATGGCTGGGAGGCGGAGATAATGTTTTCGTCCTTTTTTTTCTCTCCACCAAATTACACACAAATGCTCTTGCGCGTCTTGTGACAATGTCCGTCACACAAAATGTTCATACTCCATATCGTTTGCCAGTAATTACATTCACAAAATTATGGGCAGGGCCTATTTCTTATATACGAAAACAGTATATATTTTTAACTCAACATCCAATCAACCCCAAATTTGAATTGCATGTTGAGGGGCCTATAGAGCGCACCTCCAAAAACGCTTTCGTGTCTGCCCATAGGGGATGCCACAAATGCAAAAAACTGCACCGTCTGTTACAAACTCTATTTCCTCCGTGGCTTTTCTCATGTTCTGACGGCTGCACCCCACAACTGACACAGCTTTAGGAAGGCAACCCGGCCTGGTGGAGATCTGCACTCCAAGGACTGCACTTTTCTAGTTTTAATGTACATTGACTTACAGCAGTGGTAGTGTGTTTTATGAAGATCTTTCCTTTGTGTACATTTTGTGCGCTGTACATGTCCATCTACCGCCAGTCCGCCACATCTGTGGATGCGGATGTATGTGTATCCATGAATGTATGTGTGTGCACAATCTTGTACAGTACATGTGCACATCTGTTCGCAGGTTTTTAAAGGTGGCTGGGGGTGTAAGAAAGAGCTGGTTCTGTCAGGCTGTCAGATCTGCACCTCCAAAGAAGAGCATTTTATATTAGTGGATAACATGTGCAAACACATCACAGGTAGTATACCCGACCGACACTTCTAATCCTTGTCTGTCAGGGGTATAGACAGGCAGACTTCTGTTGTGTTTATTCTGGCACACTGTGTGTGTGTGTGTGTGTGTGTGTGTGTGTGTGTGTGTGTGTGTGTGTGTGTGTGTGTGTGTGTGTGTGTGTGTGTGTGTGTGCGTGTGCGTGTGCGTGTGTTTGTGTGCGTGTGTAGATGCCTCAGGTAGGTCAGGCGGCAGGATGGTATTCTGGGACTGCCCCACAGCTTTCCCTGTGTTAATCCAGCACCCTTACAGCGCCCCTGTGTGTCTGGCCACAGCATCACGCCAGGAACAGACACAATGGGCCAACATACTGCAGGCAGTAGTACAGCACCAGAGCTGTGGTATGTACTGTAGCTCTCTATGCCATTGTCTCCGCTAGGCCGAAGGCGTGGCCGAGCCTATGTTTTGCACCTTGTCCGTCTGTGTGTGTGTGTGTGTGTGTGTGTGTGTGTGTGTGTGTGTGTGTGTGTGTGTGTGTGTGTCCGTCCGTCTGTCTGCGAGCAGCTAATCTCCGACACCGTTGGCCCAATCGAAGCGAAACTGTGCACACACTCCCTGGATACCAGAGCTAGTTATAGTGCCAACAGGAGGCTGATTTTTGCAAAACCCATTTTTTTATATTACTCTTACAGATTTTGTCCAAACATCACGCAAATCGGTAAACAGTATCTCTATAGTCATGTGTTCAAGGCGGATCTTTCCGATTTTTCATATTCCATCCTGATTGGCTAAGATTGGCATCCAAAGTTTGCAGGAGTGGTTTGTTTTGAACAAAATGCCTCAAATCATAAACGCAGTGTCCGATTCCGAACATTGCTGGCCCACAATAACCTACCTGACCTGGCGGAGACCTGTGCTCCGAAGAGCACTTTTTCTAGTTCACACATCAATTAAAGTCAGGCGAAACTAAACAGAATCATGCAACCATTTTCATTTGTCTCAGTGCTAGAAATCACCAGTGATTTAAAGTCATGCCTTGTGCGGTCTGTTACACTGACCTTGTTAACAGATGGGCAGATGGGTAACCACATGGTAAACTCAACTGAAGGTAATAAGCATTCATTCTGGGTACTGTATATTTCATTTTGGTGTTGCTGTGTGCCAGCAGCATTACTGCATGTTAACTGTACAGCAGATATTCATGCTGATACGCAGTGAAACCTGAATGAAACACTACTGAATTAATTAATGTTATGATATGCTGTAAAATCCTTTAATGTCTGCTCCACCAACGCACCTGTCCCTGAACTGAAAGTCAGGGGCACAAAAGACTTTGGTTTAAGTCTGAGAGATTACAAATGTAACCAAAAGTGAACACTGTAGATTTGACTGTGTACCTTCACCATACCCATCCGTGAAAATACTCCATTGGTTAGTTCTTGTCTGCTTGTTATTTGGTTTGTCTACATTTTATAGCATTGTGGCATGGAGATTCTCCAGAATCCAGGGCCTTCTTAGATGCTGTGTCTTCCCTGAAGCAACAAAGGGGTTGCTATCAACCAGGGGTGCTCCAGATGGGCAACGAGGAAGAGGTCAGTTTCATACTTCAAAATCAAAAGTGACAAGAAGCTTTTAGTATTGTCATTATTGTCTGTTAGATTTGAGAACCTGTTGCAGGTACAACATGTTTGCACATGTTATTACATTTGTCTCCGTCTCACCCACAGTATTTGTCTCCACTGCCCAGGTGTTGGTGTGCATGGTGATGGAGGAAGTGATGTCATATCTACGGAAGCAGGTGTTTCGGAGGATGATTAGGGTTCGCAGCAGCAGCAGGAGGAAGCAGGCTTGGATCAAAGTGAGCAAAACATAATAGAGATAATTAATGCTATACTGTTCTTATCCTGGAGTAAATGCATTCACTCACACACACTCACAGATTCTCTGTGTATGCATGCATGTGTGTATGTGTGGGCAATCTGTGCATGTGCATGTTGTGCATGCATGCTTGTCAGCTGTTGTTTGAAGTCTACAGGCTAGCGGCATCCCAGATTAAGGCATCAATGGCAGCACTGAAAAAGGAGCTGGCCGAACGTCGCTGTGAACTGGAACAACACACTGCAGTGCTACAACAGACCAGTCTGCTGAAAGACCACATCACTCACACTATGATGGGTGTGTCTGCATGCATGTAATGTATGTGTGGTGAATGTGTGTGCGTCCGTGTGTCCTCCGAGGAGTTAGGAGAATAGAGGGGCTGCCTTCATCTATTTTAGTTTGCATTTACATTTTAGACATTTAGCTGACTCATCCTGCTCAACTAATTCACAACAAGGGCAACTCACAAAAGGTTGACTGCCTACATTACCCTCATTACAAACAATCATATCTACGTAAGCCAGAGCTTAGCCCCCAGTAAATATTCCTGCCACCTAAGTTTGCTATGTCCTCTGTTCATAGAGAACATGTGTGTGTCTTTACTGCTATGTCCCCTCCTCCCTAGAGACCATGTCATCACTCTCAGGTAGAAACCTTGTATGCCCGAAACTGTTACTTTATATGAAATGGAAAAAATATCTGTGTACCAATAGATCCAATGTAGTTATTATAGAATCACAAGCTATTGTTAATACTTTTTTTTAACACTTTCATAAAATAATGTATTTATAAACAGATGAAATATGGAGGTTTCAGCCCAACAGTGACGATGTGTATCTCACTGCTCCATAGAGAACATGTGTGGCCTGATGTTACAGTCCCTTCTTCATGTCATCATCCCAAGACTTGACCAAACTCTGCATGAAGTATCCACACCAATCTGTGATGCATTTGCCTCTACCCGGCAATACTTCCTGGATACCTGCGATGACATCATAGCTGAAGGATCCGAGGGCACATCAGTGAAAGCGGTGTGCACTCACTCAAAAGTCATTCATTTAAAAAAGCTATTGCACTACAGTTGCCAGCAAGGAACCACAATAGGTCTATTAAGAAATGTAAACATTGTCTTGAGCACACTGTGCTTCTGTTACCTTGTGCAAACCAACATTAGACTGAGTAACTTTATTCACACGTCACCTGAGGCAACTGGGAATACAGACAACTCTATTTTTTAACTGACACCCACACCATTTTGAAATAATGGGTTTTTAAATGGTTACATGGACCCTAAAGCCATGATTTCAGCATAAGCTACAAAATAACAGGTTCTCAGCAGTAAATTGCACCAAAAACAAATATTACACACAACTATTAAGAACAAGTTTCAACCATTTTATGGTGTATGCAATGCAATCTGTTCTCCAGTATACAGTATGTATATTTATAGTACTGAACTTCTACTGTAAGCTGTAGCAGGCGTGGATTGTGTACATATATTTTATCTTAGATGCTGGGGCCTCTGTGCCGCCTTGGCCCAGGTGAAGCCAGGATGTGGCATTGCCTGTCCAGGCTGGAGATGGGCTCAGAGGGACAGGTGTGGAAGAAAACTATGCTATGTATATAACCGTTGCTATATTAAAGTATGATAATGAGTGTATAGTGCATTCCATGAAACTGCTGATTTATGAAACTCAGTATGTTTCACTGCACTCCTCTTTCTATGCTAAAACCTTTGACCTGCACAACCACTGTTAGCTGTATACATGCCGTTACTTATTTCTGATACAAAGAAGAAACACCAATAGATAGTCTGATTACATGATGATCACACATGCACATTGCACATGCAGACTCTGTCGCAACATTGTAGGTGGGACAAGTTGTCTGTTCAAGAAGCTCCATTTTACAGAACCCAGGGCACTGCTCTCAGTGCTCTGTGTCGAGCTTCTCTGTTGTGCACACCTTAATATCAGATAATATTATTTTAACTGTTTTATTATTATTATTTTAAATTAACAAAGCAAAGAACCTGGTAGAATGTGTTTTTCTATGACAAAAGGCATGGCTCCAGGAGACATGGAGAGTCCACAGTGGAACCTGGAGGCCTGTACTGCTCAAAGCTCAGAATTCTCTCTACAGGGTAATTACCACACTATGCAATGGAATATGTTTCAAGAAAAATAAATCATTGATGTGGATTCCAACTAATAGAAGCTACAGCCTACATTAAACTGTCCACAGCCCACCTCTGAGATGCCTGAGTAGACAGAAATTGTACCAACTTATAATAATTAGTGAGGAAGTGGTTCTTTAAACAAAAAAATATCACTTATACTGTAGCACCTTTAAATCAACACACTCTGGATTGTACTGTGTACTTTAGGTGAAAACCATTTCTAAATATAAGTATAACTGATAAATAGAAGAGATACTGTAAGTAACCAGATTCATATACTGTGCCAAACTGTTCAATGCTTTCATCCATCCTGTCTCGCTCTCTTGTGCTCTTAGGTGGTCGATAAGTATGTTGTGACTTTCCGGAGGTTGGTCTCAAGATATCCCTGTTGCTGCCTGGACCATTCACAGCTAAGTGCTGTCTTGTGTAGGATCAGAGACCGAGTGATCAAGGTCTGTCACTGAGATAAATTTGAAAACACTTCTCTTATCCATGGTATCTACAAATAAATGTTATTCACAGAAATTCTCTCTTTCTCTGTTCTCTCTCTCGCTCATAAATACGCTCATGCATGCATGCCTTCAGCAACTGGATGTGGAACTATTGGCTGTGCGTTCTCAGTTAATTTTGGAGTCTATTCTGCAGCTAACATTGCCAACATTTACACAGGCCATGGGTACACAGGTATGCTCTGTGTGTGTGTGTGTGTGTGTGTGTGTGTGTGTGTGTGTGTGTGTGTGTGTGTGTGTGTGTGTGTGTGTGTGTGTGTGTGTGTGTGTGTGTGTGTGTGTGTGTGTGTGTGCGTGTGTGCGCGTGCGCGCGAGCTCATATCCTCCTGGCTTTATGTCTATGACAAAACTTCCTGTTTACAGGATCTGTCCTGTTATGCTGCCACGTTGAACTCAGAGCAAGCCCTCTTTATTCACCCTGACATCCTTTATCACTGCGTTCTGAGAGACAGTGTGACCCGTCACATCCAATCAGGTACAGCTAACTAAATCATATCCCGAGGTTGGCTACAGGGCCAAATATGCAGATGGATTTATAACACCAGCAATTTGTGTGTCTCTGTGTGCATGCTTATAATTATTATGAATGTGCACATGTGTGTGTGTGTGTGTGTGTGTGTGTCTGCAGTGATGAAGCACACTCTACCCCAGCAGTGTGTACCTCTCCCTGTTGCTTCCAGTCGTTTGCCTGGCTCCAGCTCTAGTCTTTCTGAGCCTGTTTACCAGGAACTGCTGCCTTCTGGTGCCTGCCAGCAGAGCTGCTGCCAAGCCTGCAACGGCTCTGCCTCAGGATCTCATGCACTCACTGAGAACACTGTGCCTGCCCAGGATGTCACTGTGGACGACTTACCAGACAATGACCCCCTAGAAAGCCTTAATGATACACCTACGATATAGGCTATACTGCTTGATGCAGGAGAATATCTATCTTGATCAACTGTGACTGAAATGTTTAAATAACTATCAACTCATCTTTTGCCTGTAGACACAAGATAAAATTGAATAATTCAAGTCCTAATCTGAAATCCAGGCTCAGGAAAGAATATTGTTATGATGAGGGAAGCTGCCAAAAACAAGAATTATGCGCATCTTGGATGCCAATTCGGTTTATAAAACACTGATTTAGCCTATCATTGCAGTGTGGTAAACTGTTTGTTTTTCCCTCTCTCTCTCTCTCTCTCTCTCTCTCTCTCTCTCTCTCTCTCTCTCTCTCTCTCTCTCTCTCTCTCCTTCAGCATTGACCTTTATGGTACTGTTGTTTCAAGTGAAATACACAAGGCATTGTCAATAAAATGTAGCCTAAAGAAACTTCCACAAAAAAAGAACGGTCAATTTTAATTCCAAGGAATGTAACAACTGACATATTTGTCTTTCTTTCTTTCATTCTTTCTCTTTTTATTTATCTATTTAATTATCTTTTAATGTATTGATTTCATTCTTTCTTTCTTTCTTTCTTTTTCAGTTCAGTTCAGTGGGGTTTATTTTCTGGCAGATTCCAATGGGCAGTTGTGCTATTCTATTCTTAAAGGAGAGAACCAAATCTCAGCAAAGAAAGCGCCAAAAATAGCAGATCTACAAGCTCACAACACCGGAGGAAGTGACGTGTTGTGAGCTTGTAGATCTGCAATATTCAGTGCGCTGCACCGTCGAACGATCGAGCATAAATCAAGCATAGCAGGCTCCATACAGTTTATTTATACCATAACCAGAAGACTTGCCCCAAAACACGCTCACCCCCATTTTTTCGCGGACCGGCGGTTCTTGTATTCAGTGTTCTTGTAGGCTTATTTGTTTTACTGAGGATAAGGTTGGAAATAAGTGGTTAGGCATTGTTTTACTGAGGTTAAGTTTAGGAATAAGGTTAGGTTTTGGCACCGTTTTACTGAGGTTACGTTTAAGAATACAGGGTGAATACCGCCGGATTTGCCCCGGGGCAACTGTGTTTTGGGGCGAGCCGCAAGCGTTTGCCTACAATTAGAATAGCCCAAATTAGTTTAATAAAGACATTTAAAATGTTTTAATCATTACCGATTGACGTGATAATGTCGAATTTTCACTGGCGTTATTACATTTTACAGTGAATATGTGCAATCGTGGATTATTACCATAGAGTTAAAAATAATAGAGAGGGCACCGGATATCGCCTCCCATCCACTTGCATTGAGTTGCTCACCCAGCGCATGGGCTCAATTGAACCCTTCTTCCGGGTTGGAAACGTATAGAGCATCGCAGTTCCCGCCCACTTCCTGGTTTTTCGTGGTGCCGGAAGGAAAAGCTCAATGCATTTTTCCCATTGACATTTCCAAAAATATTTATATCAATTAATTTAAGCCTCGAATCAAGCCATCCAGGGTCCTGGTGAATCATGACCATAAAACGTTTGATTCTGTGAAAAAACTTTTTTGAAAACGGCAAAACAGAGGGTATTTATTAGTATATCATATCATTAAATATAAAATTAAAAAAAATCACAGAAAAAAACGTTTTATGGTCATGATGATGGTCATGTTTTATTGGCTTGATTCTAGGCTTAAATTCATTGATTTTGGAAATGTCAATGGGAAAAATGCATTGAGCTTTTCCTTCCGGCACCACGAAAAACCAGGAAGTGGGCGGGAACTGCGATGCTCTATAGAGCGTCGCAGTTCCCGCCCACTTAAATATTTATATCTATTAATTTAAGCCTCGAATCAAGCCATCATGAGAGGACATGAATCATGACCATAAAAGGTTTTTTTCTGTGATTTTTTTTTATTTTATATTTAATTATATGATATACTATATTTAATAAATACCCTTTGTTTTGCCGTTTTCAAAAAAAAAACAACACAGAATCAAACGTTTTATGGTCATGATTCATGTCCTCTCATGATGGCTTGATTCGAGGCTTAAATTAATAGATATAAATATTTTTGGAAATGTCAATGGAAAAATGCATTGAGTTTTTTCTTCCGGCACCAAAAAAAACAGGAAGTGGGCGGGAACTGCGACGCTCTATTGGAAAATGTGATGGGCGCGGCCTATTTGGGTCCTCAGTGACGTCACTGGAGCGCCATGGGCTCGTACATATACATTGGCCACACCTGCAATAGAGCGTCGCAGTTCCCGCCCACTTCCTGTTTTTTTTGGTGCCGGAAGAAAAAACTCAATGCATTTTTCCATTGACATTTCCAAAAATATTTATATCTATTAATTTAAGCCTCGAATCAAGCCATCATGACATGACATGAATCATGACCATAAACGTTTGATTCTGTGATTTTTTTTTTGTTGAAAACGGCAAAACAAAGGGTATTTATTAAATATAGTATATCATATAATTAAATATAAAATAAAAAAAAATCACAGAAAAAAACGTTTTATGGTCATGATTCATGTCATCTCGTGATGGCTTGATTCGAGGCTTAAATTAATAGATATAAATATTTTTGGAAATGTCAATGGAAAAATGCATTGAGTTTTTTCTTCCGGCACCAAAAAAAACAGGAAGTGGGCGGGAACTGCGACGCTCTATAGAGCGTCGCAGTTCCCGCCCACTTCCTGTTTTTTTTGGTGCCGGAAGAAAAAACTCAATGCATTTTTCCATTGACATTTCCAAAAATATTTATATCTATTAATTTAAGCCTCGAATCAAGCCATCATGACATGACATGAATCATGACCATAAACGTTTGATTCTGTGATTTTTTTTTTTGTTGAAAACGGCAAAACAAAGGGTATTTATTAAATATAGTATATCATATAATTAAATATAAAATAAAAAAAAATCACAGAAAAAAACGTTTTATGGTCATGATTCATGTCATCTCGTGATGGCTTGATTCGAGGCTTAAATTAATAGATATAAAGATTTTTGGAAATTTCAATGGAAAAATGCATTGAGTTTTTTCTTCCGGCACCAAAAAAAACAGGAAGTGGGCGGGAACTGCGACGCTCTATACCTCAAATGGCCAGCATGTCCATTTGGCTTCAATGAAACCACTGGGTTCTGGGGGCTTGATTATTACAGGTTTATGCAGTGTGTACAGTACAGAAAGGCAAGTTCCCTTTAAACAAGCCTGGCCCTGCCCTTTAATTTAGTCGACTCCCCCTTCGCGTAGTTCGACCCAGACGTCATTTATAGTCGGCGTAACAACACAGAGACAAGGGGTCCCCGCCGGCAACATCTTTGCGCTTCTCTCTCGCTGTGCTGCCGAGTCAGAACATCGATTCTTCTGCAGTCACACACAGTGCCCGGGGCGGTGAGTGTCTCTCTCCCTGCCATGCACCGGGTCACCTCGTTGCTGCTGCCCGTCCTCCTCCTACTGTTGGCTCTGTCCCCGCGGTGGACCCGGGGCTACTTCACCGAGGAGCGCTGGAGCCCCGAGTCTCCGCTCCTCGCTCCCCGGGTCCTCGTCGCGCTGGTGTGCCGCAACGCGGAGCACTCCCTGCCGCTGTTCCTGGGCACCATAGAGCGCCTCAACTACCCGAAGGACCGCGTCGCTCTGTGGTGAGTGGAGTCGCATCTTTATTCTGGCCCTCATTCGCCAGTGGTGCAAAGTAACTAAGTACATGTACTCGTCTACTCGAGTACTGACTGTACTGAAGTAAAATGTTTAGGTACTTTTACTTTACAGGAGTATTTCCAATTTTCAATACTTTTTACTTTTACTCCACCACATCTCAGAGGCAAATATTGTACTTTTTACTCCACTACAATTACTTGAAAATTGCTAGTTACTTTGTAGATTTGGGTTATTATTACAAAACATAGCCTACATTTACTACTTCAGCCCTATTTAAACGTTGGCTATTTGAAAATAGCAGATCTACAAGCTCACAATGCCACGCGTTGTGAGCTTGTAGATCTGCTATTATCAAAATACTTTTACACATTTTAGACGGGACATTCTGCATAATAGTACTTTTGGTACTTTTAGTATATTTTGTACTTTTACTCAAGTAAATTTTGAATTCCGGACTTTTACTTGTAACAGAGTATTTCTACATTGCTGTATTGATACTTTTACTTAAGTAAACAATTTGAGTACTTTTTCCACCACTGCTCATCGCAACACAGACATTTGGTTGAATAGTAAAGCTGTTATTGTTGAAGCTCATGTCATAGTACTATACAGGTAGAGAGGGGAGCAGGGTTGCCATGTCCGCCATAAGCGACTTTGAGCTTGTTTTGCTGTAAAGTTGCTTGTAAATGTTGGTTAGTTGCGGGTTGCAGTTTTTTAGGCTTGCTTCAAAAGATTATTGTTATTATTTAAACCTGTGGTTCTCAAATATTTTCATGTCATGGACCCCCAAATTAATATGTATTTGTCCCTCCCTATAACCCCCATCTGAAAATGTATTGTGCCAGGGGAGCCCCATACTAGATTTGTGTTGTTAGAATGTTTCAAACATCTTCCAAATATTCCAAATTTTATTTCAAGATATTAGAAAAAAATAGCAGATCTACAAGTTTACTTATTCCTCTCACAAAATCTGGCAACACTGGAGGGTAGTAGTCGAACGTCTTGTGCGTGCGCCTGCGGTTGTGTCCGCGCCTCGCATCCGCGCTCAGCAGTTATCTTATCACATCACCGGATGATCTCTTATTAAATAGGCCTCATCCAATGAGTGATATGCATCGGGGTACGGGTCGTGGTGGTATTCCATGCATTCCATTTACAGTGGGGAGCCTAGGCCTGCTGGCGTGCGAGCAGAGACGTGTCCAAAAAGTTCCATTCAGTCACAGAGGCTTCTCTCTCTCTCATCGCCCCTTCTTCCCCCTCATCCCCATTCCCCACCCTTTCTCTTCTCCTCGCCCCCCTCCCTCTTCCCCTTCCCACATCCCCTTCTCCCAGCCATTCCAACCAAACATACCAGAAAGTTCGAGAAAGTGAAATAGATTCTTGGGCACAGTAACTACTGTATTTCAGATGGTATGGACCTGGCTATAAACAAATTCACAAATGAGTTTAAAATACTGTATGTCTCTCTGAGACTGAGTAACAGACTCTTACTGTACTTAATTCCATCCCCTCAGACTATTATCTTGAATCTTCAGCATCTGGTATCTGGAACATTAGTTCCCCTGCAGGCTGCATTCCGTTTGGTTATTCAGTCCTAATTTTCGATTACCCCTTGATGTTTTGGAATTCATATTCAGCTTGCATGATTTCTACATAATGTAACCCAGTGACAGCTGGAGGAGTCTTGTTTTAGTTTTTTTGTTAGTTACGTTTTCTTTAAACATGTGTCTGAAAGCTCTATATACTTTTCTCTAATGTTTATACTGTACATCTTTTCACCAAATGATGGCCAGTAGACTGGAATTTCTTCAGTAAATTATGAGGTTACTCAAATCGCACTGCCTGAGTTGCACTTCCCTCTTTTGGTTGAAACAGCTTGAATTTAGATTTAGTTTAGATTACAATAGCATGTGTTACTCTCTCTGCACATACCTACATTAAAGGGAGTGTAAGTGATATATTTCTTCGCAATTAAAACAAATATAGTGCTATATTGTTTGTTCAGTAACAGCCAGGGGTTTTTAATAAACAGAAAATGCACTTTCAGGTCGGGATACCAATATTATCCAATTTGGAGAGAGACCCCCACAAAGATCATTTATCAGCTTCGATTTCACTGCGTTTTTCTCAGCTAACTCATTTGTTTCATCACTTCCACATTTCACTTGTTTATCCCGTGTGTATGAATCTGTATCTCGACCTGAAAATGTAATTTCTGTTTATTAAAGAGTTGGAGAGATGAGGTAACCCTGTTACTGAACAAACAAACGCAAGCAATGATTGCTATTGGAATTGCTATTTAACACTTATTTAAAAAGAAATTGCGCCGCAAGTTGTCGCCTATTCGCATGCTGTGTGAAGGGCCAGTTAGATCCCCTTTACATATTCTCGTGCTTGTCCCTTCTGTCACAAACCACCTCTGCATGTGACTCTTCACAGACCTCTGCCTCTACCATCTCAAAATGATAACCAAAACCAAGATTTTTGAAGGGGGTTTGGTTTTATCTTTATCCTATTGGTGCAGTGTTGTACTTCAAATACCAGACATTGTATTGCAAATATATATGAAGAGGACAACAAACATATGGACATGAATATTATTACATTACAAGTGTACGGCCATCTGCCGATGCCTGTAGCTCTGAGACAAGTGTGACAGATAAAAGATGGATCTGGCAAGTTAATACACACGCATACTGTACGTGTACATTCACTCAACGTGTGCTGCATGATGTGAGTGCTGCAGGGACTTGTAGACTTGTGGCGCTCACCTTCCCATGAGGAGATATTTCATCATACCATAAATCATACTCTTTCATGTGTTTCTCTGTCTTCCCCCAGTCTTTATCGTCAAGGCGTGGTGCCATCTTCGGCACGCCGGCAACAGCTAATATTACTAGCTATAAACCCCTTTCACTCACTGTCACTCTGACTGAGAGGGAGGGAGGGAGGGAGGGAGACAGAGAGAGAGAGAGAGAGAGAGAGAGAGAGAGAGAGAGAGAGAAAAAGATGGATTTTCTCACGTATAGGTGATGGTCCAGCATTTCCATGTTACAGCACCACAGCCAGATGTTAAACCAATACCTGCAGCACGCTAACTGCCACACAGTCAGTATATATACATGGCTGGGGGCATTTAAGAGTGATTCATACTTTGTCGTAAAGATTGATCAAATAACTCAATGTGTGGTGTTTTTAGTAGAAAATCAGTTATTTGCAGTGAGTTGCACGGGTATATGGGGAAATATAAAGTGGGCTTTACACATTCTCTCTGTCACTCTTGCTCTCTTACACACATATCTAGCAGAGAGCTCTTATGATAACACAGACAGCAAAGAAAGAACAGCCCCTCCCACACACACACCCCTTTGTTCTTTGTTCATCTCTGTTCACGCTTAACATGCAATGATGACAGCCCCACGAAAGCAATGAAAGGCCCGAATATCATCCCATAATTCAGAACAAATTTCTCCCATTGTTTGTGGCACCACTGATAAAGGTGCTAATAGGCCTACTTGTGACTTATACTTGTATCTCTTTGTCTGTCTGTCTGTCTGTTTCTATCCTTTTCCATTTGTTGTGTCTGCCTCCCTCTCTCTGCATTCTATCACCTTATTCTTGCCCACAGGGTGGCGACAGACCACAACATAGATAACACCACCGCCATCCTGAGAGACTGGCTCATTAAGGTGCAGAATTTCTACCACTATGTGGAATGGAGACCTCTAGAAGAGTCCAGGTGCTGTATGTGTATATGGACATGTGTATGTGAAAATATGACATAATAATTATAAATACACTGTTTGTTTGTTTGTTTTAATTCTCAGTCTTTCTTTACTCATCATGACACATTTTAAAATTCTATTTGTACTCTTTTTCCTCCTCTTTCTAAAAACTCTCAAATGTGTTGATGTCTAATGTGACCTACAGTATATGAGCAACCCAACAGTTCATATTCCTCATACTATATCTGCAAAAAAATCTGTTTCAAATTTTGTGTCTGTGCATTCCTCAGCGGCTATGAAGATGAGGAGGGGCCAAAACAATGGACTGATCTTCGCTATGAACAGGTTATGAAGCTTCGTCAGGCAGCACTGGACACTGCCCGTGAGATATGGGCAGACTACTTCCTGGTGCGTCACAACTATAAACATCCTATTCATGGCATTTCATTATTCAGTGATAGAATAAATTGCAAATAACAAGAGAGCAAATCGTGCAAAATGTGAAGAGAAAGTAAAGCAGACCAAAACAAATACAGAACAAATACTGTATGACTCAGCGATGTGTCAGATTTAGAGCAAGTTTTTATTGTTATGCACTTACAGACAATACAGCTATGGCAACATTCCAGGCAGTTAAATCCTTGTACCTAGAGGAGGCTGTTGAGGAGGCTCCTCAACAGTGTGGACAAAATAGATAGGAAGGTCAAAAGAAAAGTGCACTCCTGACAGCGCGGATCTCTGCCAGGCCGGGTTGCCTACCCAGGGCTGTGTCAGTCATGGGGTACAGCTGCCAGGACACGAAGATGTTGTGGGGGAAATAGAGTTTGTTGGACAGGCAATGCAACTGTTTGCGTTTGTGGTGCTGGTGCCCCCTATGGGCAGAAGTGAAAGCGATTTTGGGAGGAAGATACTGCACGCACATCCAGTTCAAAGTCCAGGTGCAGAACAAACAGAATATCAACAAACAAATAACATAAAAACGAATAATGTCCGCACACTAGTTTAATGCTCAGCTTTGTTTATTGCGCAAAACAATGTTTTCAAATGTTGTTGAGCGCAGTACACAAAGCAGAGCATTAAACCATTGATTTTATTATTTTTCATGCACTCTATAGAGGCTCCTCAACATGGTATTCCAATTAGGGTATGATTGGATATTGCGTTCAGCAGAAACATCTGACAGATAATCTTGATTACTTGACTTCAGAGATAAAGTGTGTATGAGTTTTGGGCAAAATTGTGGGGAGTGTCAGTATGCGTACAAAGTTTCACGCTGATCGGTCCAGCGGTGTCCGAGATTAGTTGCTCACAGACGGACAGACAGACTCAGAGACAGACTCACGGACAGGGGGTGACACGGTCGATAACAAAATAAAAATAGCTAAAATAAAATAAAGAAGCAGTGCAAATAGCATATGTTGCAAAAATTAAATGGCCTCTGTATAAGTGTAGATTGTGAGACTGTAATCCTTTTCTATACATATAATTTACATGACTATATACTGTATATGATAAATAGCTCAGTCACGTGCAGTACTGAATACTTACTGCGGATGCACACGTGTATGTGTGATGGTATAGTCCACATCTGTGGCCTGCTGTGTTCTTACAGTCTACTGTAAAAAACAACAACATGTTACATTGTATATTAACTGCATGATCTACACATTGTAAACAACAGCAAAAGCTTTAAAGTGAAATAGAATATAGTATCATGATTATTTAAAAATAAAAGTTACAAAGTAACTTTTGGCCTAAGGGTGGCACTAGACTAGAGTAATGGCCACCAAAATGAGTTGGATCTGAGGAGCGTGAAGGTGCACAGTAAAGTTCATGGCAAAGCCAGTATTTTTCGAGATTCAAGATATAAAAGAAACACTTCACTATTCACTGTGACAGCTGCCGTGCCAAATAGTGTGAGAACATGATAGCAGGGTTTTCCATGTGAAGAGTAACAGCTAAACTGAAATCAATTGGAGCCAACATTATGGCTGAAGAAAATCTCAGTCGACAGGAAACTTAGTTTGTGACTTAAGCTGTCATTCAAACACTGCTGTAGGATTTGGTGGTGAAACACATGCAGATAAACAA
Organism: Gymnoscopelus braueri; assembly: GCF_963280865.1. NCBI lineage: Eukaryota > Metazoa > Chordata > Actinopteri > Myctophiformes > Myctophidae > Gymnoscopelus > Gymnoscopelus braueri. Next base: position 35,551,117 of record NC_137604.1, read on the forward strand.
ACATGGGGTTAAATGTTGGGTTGAGCCACTGGAAAGACGCAGATTCTCTGGCCACTGAACAGTCGTCTTCCTAAATACATAGACGCCAGTGTAGAGAATAGCTTACTGCACATGTAAATACAGTCTGTCTGCATGCATTGGCTCATGTCAAATAATAGGTTGTTTAATTAGAAGGAATGGTTTAGCTGTGCCCAGTGTGCTCTGTGATCAAGCCATGTTGAATGTTATGTAATTCCCTCAGTGGTTGGTGGTGGTATATTTTATAGTGCGTGCTGCATTTGTGCACATGCCGCATGCGTATGTGTGTGTTGCACACATTGATCCATGTACCTCTGTCCTACATTTTAGGTGGCTGATTGTGACAATCTGCTGACCAATGAGGATGTGTTGTGGGAGCTGATGAATGAGAACAAAACCATCGTAGCTCCCATGTTGGAGTCCAGAGCGGCTTACTCCAACTACTGGTGTGGCATGACGTCGCAGGTAACATGCATTGTATTCTTTTGCGGTGTTCACCACGTAAACCAGCTTTAAAGTGTTTTATTCCAAAATGGGAGATTCACCATTTGAAAAAAGTGACTTCTACTCTAATCATAGAGAAAGTAAAATTGTTTTTGAAAGAACAAACGGAAAGGGGAAAAAAAGCTACAAGACATTGGGCAATCAAACTCTTATAATTTTCTTGAGGAAATTATAAGTATCACTTACACTACAGAATAGGGAAAGGGCCCCATCTCTAACTAGAGTGCCTTCCTGTGTAAACGCTGTTTCCCCATCACCACTTTTATTCATGTAAACATGAGTTACAATGTTTACATGAATAATGTAAGCATGACCTGTCCTGCCTGGGATCCAGACTGCTTCGCTACGTTCGGCGGATCTTTTTTTCTCACTCGCTACACAGTCTGTCGTATTTTAATTACGTAGGCAAGTCAGGAAGTGACTCGAGTTGTACATTGGACAACACTGGTTCCCCCCCCCCCCCCCCCCTACAGACCAATCAGAAGCCGCGGCCCGTTTTCTCCCGTTTGTGCACGGAGATAGTAGGCTTTCCAGACTGTGTAGCGAGTGAGAAAACAACGCCGAACATAGCGAAGCAGTCTGGATCCCAGGCTAGGACCTGTCTGCATTTGTAGTAATTGTAAATACATGACTGTTAAAGCGTGAGTTTTCTCTGTAAGACATTGTTTGTGTACATTACCTGCAGGGTTACTACAAGCGTACGGCAGCCTACATGCCCATTCGTAAGCAGGAGCGTCTGGGCTGTTTTGCTGTGCCGATGGTCCACTCCACCTTCTTGGTCGACCTGCGTAAGGAGGCCTCCCAGCAGCTTGCCTTTTACCCTCCTCACCCAGAGTACAACTGGGCCCTGGATGATGTCATCATCTTTGCATACTCAGCGCGCATGGCAGGTGATGGGAGTGGAAGGGACGCTTACTTGTCGTTGCTCGAGTACTATTTGTACCTGTGTGTTTCCGTGCATGAATGCATGCCTTTTTTGGTTTCTGTTAACCTGTTCTGTGTGGCCTTTGTCTTTCTAATGACAGATGTACAGATGTATGTATGCAACAGAGAAACCTATGGGTATTTCCCAGTCCCAATGCGCTCCCATAATACCTTGCAGGATGAGACAGAGAGCTTCTTGCACACAGTGTTGGAGATCATGGGTGAGTGAGGTGTTCAGAGGGGACATCAGGAATATCAGAACCATGTCAAATATTTCCCTAAATCACACAGTTGATCTCTTCTGTATACATAAAATAGCAACTGGAAAGCTCGGTACAACAACCTAGTCTGACCCTTTTTAGTTTTTCGTGGAACGCTAGGTACAAGCGGCCTGCTTGGTGAGAACAGTCGAGGCGGACTACACTACAGCCCCTTATATTAAGTTAGGAACTAGTTTGGCAAAAACTGTTAAAACGACGGAGACAACGCTCGGCAGGACGACTCGCTCACCTGACGGCTCGCTCGCCGGTGCCTCTCGTGGCTCAAGACCGCCCCAGACCACTCAGTGCCATTCAAGTTACAGTATGTCGATAGGGACAGAATCGTAAATCATGTCCGCCCCCCCCCGCCCCCCCCCCCCAGTCTTCCGAGATCGCCGGATTTGACTGGGTCTGACCGTTCCGAGGTTGGTGTATTTGACCGTCTCCGACTAGGTTGTTGTACAGAGCGTTGTTGTATTCCATAAAATCACATATCTGACCTATGATCACAGGCACGGTGACCAGGAAGATATCGACCCCTGTGTTTCTCTCTTGCAGTGAGAAATCCCCCATTGGAACCATCCAGTGTTCTGTCTGTTCCTCCCAAAAAGCCAGACAAGTTGGGTTTTGATGAGGTAAGCATGAACACGCTGTTTTGTACACACCCACATACATTCACACGTACTGTATCAGCCAAATGCAAACAGGAGAAAACCACTCCTGAATCCTTCTCATAAAATTTTGTCAACAACCGCAAATTTCCCAGAATATCAAAACCCTCTTCTGGCAACTTCAGGCAAAACAAGGAACCGCCCAACTGTGCAGTATCATCTGCCATCAACTTCACACTCACGTTTCTTAGTGCTGCAACACCTTTTCTTGCATATTTTTCCAGTGCCAACTGCTTTTCAATTTCTGCTTGTTGTTTCCATTCATCGTGCTCTGAATGCAACTCAAATGTAAAATTATTGGTTGGCAAAAACAAAAACATACTAAAGCTATGAGGTGTGTCAATCAGTGTTATCAGTGTGTCAGCAGATGGTTGAGTGCTTGGATGATGAATGCAAGCTGTACTATAAAGTTAATCTGAAGCTCTTTGCACAACAAGTCTGACACATTTTTTTATTGGCCAATCAGTTTTGAACACATCTGAAAAAAAAAAACTGCAGGCCTCGAACTGGGTTAGATTGAAAAAAAAAGAAAGAAAAAGAAAGAAAGAAAACGGCAATTTAATTTCGCAGTAGGTGTTTCGGAGGTCATCTCATTGTGAAAATAAAATGGACTCTGTGTGCAATGGGCTCAACAAATGGCTAAAGCTGACGAAGACAGTGCGAAGTGGAACAGCCAGGTCTTAAATACCCCTGGGAAACTGGCCAGCTAGGTGCTGATTGTTGCGAACGCAGCGGAAGGAGGCGCGCCGAAGGCGCGCCTCCGCGCAAGTGGAGCTTACTATGAAACCGTGCTCGGCTTGTGAGTGTGTGTGTGTGTGTCCGTGTGTGTCTGTGTTCACTGCCTGCCTGCAGCTCCTCTGAGATAAGTAAATGTCCAATTTAGACGTACCATACATCAAATGAAAGGTCTTTGAAAACTGAACACACCTGTCAAGGTTGCGTTTAAGCCTGCCCCTTCCCCCGGAAGCCACGCCCCGGAGAAGGCTCCTAAAAACTCCCCATTGAAACCCCATGTTAAATGAAAAGTGCCCGAATCGCTCCAAAACTTTTTCTACCCCCCCTAAGTGGGGGTCTACGAACAAATACTTCGGGCTCGGATTTTGGCTCCGCCCCCCGGAAGTGGGTGAAACAGGCACTTCAAACACTTTGTTGAATTGTTCAAAAACATTCAAAGTTTTTTTTTAGTGAATTTGTATTTTTCTAAGATGCTCCCTTTAACGCAGATTTTTTTTGGTGACTTTTTTTTAAATCTTTTTTTTTCATATTTATTTAAAAAAAATTGCGTTCGCTTACCGCGTTCGCGCGTCTTACTTGTGCTCCTAGCGCTGATTACAGTCCACCAGGGAACTGCAGTATAACACAGACAAACAAGGGGAAACTAGTGATTCCCAAGCCACAAAGCCATTTGCGCGGAGGGAGCGCTTGATTTGACATCCTGCATATGTGCACGTTTTTACAACCAGTGCATGACTTTTTAAATCACTTGAAAACAAACAAGGCAGGCACACCAACAGCAAGGCCTTCAGGCGTGTGCAAGGAAACCACTAAGCAAGTGAGTGCCCGCACCGCGCATCCATGGTCTCGCACGTCGATGAGCATGCCGCCCGAGTTGGCAAGCCGTGGTGGATGGAGTAAGTTATTATGTGAACCAAAATGATGCTTCCTCCCTGGCATCTCAGCCAATCACAGCAATTCGGGTCTGGATGTTTAGCTCGATTGGCTTGGGAATCACTCACATGCGGCCCTACTGAAACAGGGGTGCCGTCACATATGATACTGGACATCATCATCTCAAGTTTTACTTGTGTGTGTTTAGGTATTCATGATAAACTTGGTACGGAGAGTGGACCGGCGTGAACGAATGCTAAGATCATTATACGAGCAAGAACTCAGCTGCAAGGTCATTCCTGCTGTGGATGGCAAGTACGTTTGTCATCTTTACTTCCCATCTCCATTATTTCTCTCTTTTGTCATATCCTATATTTGGAAAAACAGGACTAAGCAGAAAACAAGGTAAACATAAAAAGGTAGACCTACTGGTAAAAAAAAAGAAGAACAAAGGTGCCATACAGTACTTACACTCAAAATTGTATTTTTAGATTGTGTCCATTGCAATAAAAACATTATGTATTTATGTTTCTCAGTAAAAAAAGAAAAGAAAGACCTAGATCAGTAAATCCAGATAAAATCTAGTAATACTGAAAACAACCTGTTAACCTTTCAGTGTATAATGTCAGATGTTTCTGAAGAACACTTCCAAATCTGTCCTTACTACCCCCAAGGAAGCATTACTGCACAAAGTCCTGTTAGATGGTTCATACAGTCAGCGTTTTGTGATTAAGTGAATTTGAATGCTGTCCAGCCAGAACAAAGGGCGTATATGACATAATTCTATTCACCTTCATTGTACGTTGTACAACTCACTATAAATTGAACCAAATCTATACTGCACATCTATTTCAGATCTTTGTCAAACGTCATAAAGAGTGACTTGGCATAGATTGTGAATTAATTGAATACCAACAGTACCTGAAACCCTTCGCTACTTGGCTATATTCACATAGTGGACATTTTGTTCTTACATCATACTCGTGAGTGTGGGCTACGCCACCCTGTATGATGTAAGAGCAAAATGCCATGTGAATATGACCTGTCACTCCTACATACCTGATGGAAACCTTTTTCACCGTCCTCAAATTAACTTTCATTACTTACATCTCTACCTTCCTCACCTCATTGCCTGTCTTTCCACTTGGCTTCTCGCAGGGCTCTGAATAAAACTGACGTCGAGGCAATGGGTATTGCGATGCTACCAGGCTACAAGGACCCCTACCACGGTCGGCCGCTCACCAAAGGGGAGCTTGGCTGCTTCCTCTCCCATTACAACATCTGGAAGGAGGTGAGCTGCTCAGGCAAGCCACAAGCTTCTTGGCCTACCTTTTGTGTTTTGAGCCCAAGGAAAATAAAATAGAAAACATTTGCATGTTTGTGAGAGCAGTTTGCAAAATACTAATGCAGAAGTGGTATATTTATACAGAATATACCAACATTGATAGTAAAAGAAGCTCTGTGATTAACTTAATTGTAGTTGGCATGTATTTGGCAAATGTTTTGTCTGTGTATAGATTGTAGATCGTGGTCTCCACACCTCATTGGTCATAGAAGATGACCTTCGCTTTGAGGTGTTCTTCAAACGGCGTCTCCAGAACTTGTTGTATGAGGTGACGACGCACAAACTGGAGTGGGACCTCATGTGAGTGTCGCCTCAAAGCAGATGCCCATACTTAAATTAAAAGGATTATTTCTGTAGTAGTGTTAGCTGTCTTCATGGTTCTGCCTGCCTGTCTCTTGACAAGTCTCTGTTTCAAACTCTTCAACACAGTTACATTGGGAGGAAGCGGATGCAAGTGGAGCACCCGGAAAAATCTGTGCCGAAAATACGCAATCTGGTGGAGGCAGATTATTCCTACTGGACTCTGGGTTATATGATAACATTACAAGGTGCCCAGAAGCTCCTTAGGGCGGAGCCTCTGTTGAAGTTGCTTCCTGTCGATGAGTTCCTTCCTGTGATGTACAACAAACATCCTACGTGAGTCCACCCACTCTCTGCTCTTCATAATCTGTCTTTTTCTACCGCGTCATATTTTATTTTCAATTTAGTTTTTGCTTCTTTCTTCCTCTGTTATTCCATATCCTTTTTTCTTTCTTTCTTAACTTAACTAACAGACTCATCTCTTTCACCAGATCGGAGTACATGGAACACTTTGAGCAGCGGGACCTGCGCGCGTTCTCTGCCGAGCCGCTCTTAGTGTATCCAACCCACTACACAGGAGACACCGGCTACATCAGCGACACAGAGACCTCTGTAGTCTGGGACAACGAGTCGGTCCGCACAGACTGGGACCGAGCCAGGTCCAGGAAAACCCAGGAGCAGGAGGTGCTGAGCTCTGAGGCCCAGAACTCTGACGTACTACAGTCTGAACTGGAAAATATGAGTGCACGGGATGAGCTGTGATGAAGGGGAAGGGGGGCTCTGGCAGTTAGAAATGGGGATAGGAATAGAAAAGGCTGTGATAAAGGGGGGAGTGGATGAGAGGGGAGGTAATTTAGGGGTAGGAGGGTTAGGACGGGGGTAGATGAATGAAATTAGATGGGGCAGTTTGGTAGAAGAGGGACACAGGGCATATGAGGGACAAACAAGTGACTGTAAAGAGGTTCTTTACTCCTTTCCTTGTGCCCAACCTCAAGAGGAGGTTTGAGTTAATTCTTGAAGAGTCAGCTAGCACATTTTCTTTAATTTATTGCTTCTCTTGCATGTCTTTTGACTAATGGGGCTTTCAGACGCAACAGGACAGCGGCACCACTGCGCAACTCTTATTTCCAATGGCTTGCGCAGGCATGGAAGGCAAAATGGAGGAAATGATGATGTGTGTGTTTGAATTTCCTGAATTATATGACACAAGTTTGTGTTTGTATCGAGACCTCAGGAGGAAAGTCATATCTTGGAAACATGTTTCCACCCAAGTATAGGCATGTCAGATGTGTTTTAACAATCAGGTAGCTTTTGTAGGTAGGCAATATGTGTAGTGTAGGTTGCCTTAGACTTACAAGTCAGTCTCTAACTCTCTATACGCTTCGCTTAGCTAGACTCGAAAATCTCTCAGCTTTAGGTTTCAGGTTTAAACTTGCATTGCAGAACCAATATTATATGATTGGTTTCCAATGCAATAAGCGTAGTAATTGTTACCGGCTGTTCTCGCTACCATTGTAGCAACTACCTTGCGTTTAGGATTCTCCTCGATTGGTAGGAAGAAATCTCTGATCGTCTGACTTCACAAGACTAGGTTAGCCTACACAGTATATGATAAACATAACTTAGCTTAGGTTTGTTATGTGTTCCCCATGATGGCTCTACAGACCCATTACAGTGTCTTAATTGAGGTAATGAGGTAAAGACGTATAATTATCATACATAATATTTTATTATGTAGTAGTCCCACTAGAAGTTTTGAAAAGGGCCTTTCTGTGTGGAGTTTGCATGTTCTCCCCGTGTCCCCTAGGGTAGGTACCCTCACAAAAACATGCTGTAATCCTGGTCTCTATACTGCCTCCCCCTGGCCAGCCTGATGGAGGGGAAAGGAACTGGTTGGAATAACGTGTTCCTTCCACGCGCTACGTCCAACCGGGGAAACTCCCCCCTGTCGGGTGATAAGAAGGCTTGTTCGCTCTCATGCATTGAAGGGGGCATGAGCTCGGCTCTGGGCTCTCCCTAGGCTGGCAGAGGGAGTGTAGTGCCCAGGATTACTTAGACAATTGGCACTGGGTGAAAAAAATGGGGTTGCAAAAATCGTGGGATAGAAAGTTTGTGAAAAAAAAGAAAAATACGTTTTGAAAACTGCCTATTTGCTCTGTCCTCCGCGACTCCCCTGAATAGTGTGCTGTACACAGCGGTGAGCACAGCACAGCAAACAATTGTGTTTTGTCTGAAAGGGCCTTGAGGCCTGATCCAGGAACATTTTATTTTAGTCGTCTTTTAGCCCCTTCCAGTCCATGCTACATTTAGTCATCATACAGTATCATGTACATTCCCTAATTGATTTATTTTCTTTTAAAGAGAAACACTATATAAAGCAAAGATATTTTTGAACATGCTATATTTTCATCCTTGTTAAAGGATTACATTGATATTTGTCACCAAAGTTCAGCTAATTAGAAAAACCTGTGATGTTTAACTTATAAGTCCATATTGTATAGTACGTTTATTAAGTGTAGACTACACGTCCATATTGTCTATCACCGTTTATCAGTTCCTCTGTGAGTGCAGCGTTTTTTCTCTCTCCATTCACTGTCGTATGGCAAAATAGGTCTCAATATCACACTTTTGAAACAAACAAAAAGAAAGCCTATTCTGCCAGGATGGCAGTGGCTCAGGTGGTCTGGGAATTGGAAGGTTACCGGTTCGATCCCCGCCTCCTCCTGTCTCCTTGTCGAAGTGTCCTTGAGCAAGACACTGAACCGATGACGAGACTAGTTGGTGGCCTCTGTAAATGTGAATATAATGCACATTGTAAAATGTAAATCGGATAAAGTGGCTATAGAAATGCAGACCATGACCATGTATTGACAGCATATTTCGACCTTATGGGACAAGTGATGGTGACAATGACAAATATAAGCAAAAAAAAAAGAGGACCAGGTCTTTTTGAAATACTCAGAATACGATTTACTCGCATTCATTTATAGTACAGTATGTGTTAAAAGTGTAATTCTGCCCGATGGCTCAGCTGGACTATGCTCCCTATGGGCGCAAGGACCTCCGGCCCACATCTTGTCTTGCATTCTCTCATCTCTCTCTCTGCCCTTGGTCTCCCGTCTCTCCTCACTGACCTATCTGAAATAAATCTTACCACCCTGGTGCATTGGCACGCAGTAGCTCTCTCTTGTAAGATTAGCCTAAACAGATAAAATGCAGATGCCTACATTATTAACACTATTGGCATGAAATTAAAAGCGCCAGAAAAGGTGAAAATCACCTTGAATGAGGCCCCGTAGAGAATGGGGTATATAGTAGTACAGTTGACAGTAACAAAGTGTTGTCACCGTTCAGTGGTTGCCGCAGGCTGTGCAATCTTGTGAATACCCCAGATGAATAGTACCTTTTTTTTTTACACCAGCGTTATGTCACCAAACTGGGCAGGGCTTCTAACAGCTCTATACGATGACAGTGAAAGTAGAGAGAACTCACTCACAGATAAATGAACAAATGATTGACAATATTTGTAGTTCATTTGACAGGTACCTATACAATCCAAGGTTCTAAAAAGAAGTTCATTATCCCTTTAAAGTTGCATGTGTACATGCATGTAAGTATATGTTTTGTGCTGTGGTGTGGTGGTTGTACAAGGATACTGTATTACTTAACAGTAGGTTGAGTCACCGCACTGTTTAGTTTTCAAGCAGTTCTTTGACAATCTATGTAGATTATTTTTGTATGGTGTTCATACGGTAATAGTTAATCAATAGTACACAATTTATAATTAGTTTATGCTAAAATCCATATTCATTGACATTGCTAAGATTAACTTTTTGATATGTTTCCTCCCAAACGGAATATTGCCTTTAATCAAAATTGAATGGCACATTAGTTGCATTTTGTTTGTTGAAGTATAGCTCCAACACTAATTTAATGTTTCAAACATTTCTAACACATTGAGTCACTTTTTAAGTTGTGCCTACCAAAGAATAAAGGACTTTTGTAATGTAAGGGTTGTTTGGTAATGTCATTTTTCAGTAATTTAGCTTATCCAAAAAACAGAATGTACATTCACTATAGCCCTGCATAGCTCAGTTAAAAGTACAATACAGCACTATTTACTGTAGATGATGCACAGTGGCGCATACTATTTTTATTCCTGAGTGTCTACCTCCGACACTGGCGCCAAAATGACTATAGGCACCGGAAATGTACTGGAAATGCATGTTTTACATAGTATGAAATTAATCCCTCAGCAATGTCTGAGTCCCTCAACAATGTCATCTAACATGTTGAACATCAGTCTTGAAATGGTTTTGGTTGCGAGACATAGCCGTGCAACTTAATACGAATGAGCTCTCTAAATACTAAGAAATATTTGCTGTGTTACTGCTCTGGATGTAGGTTACTGTAAGACCAGCCAAGCTGGTGTAAGTGCAGTCGCTTTTTGACATTTCTCACTATACGTAAGATCAATGCGCCAAACCACACCTCAGACCAAAGTGAGGGCTGCGCAGATGAGCGTAAAAGCATTTGGTAAATTGCACATCATGGGCACTGGGCGTGAAAATGACAATTGCATCGGTTGGAACACAAATGACAAATGAAACTGATCTCTAACCCTGTTCAATTTATGGGTAAAATTCTAGCAAGAACTATGATCCTTAAAATATCCTTCTTAGTGCCTCACCATTGCCTCACAGTCACTGTATTTATCCAAAGATATGGACAGTCTCCTTCTCTGTGCCCACTGGTGCATGACGTGCTTGTATGCTGAGCATAGTTATACCTCATAATTGTGACATTCACTCAAACTTCATCACCTTCATAATGTAGCATCCCACCATCTTCCCACACTTCTCCCTGTCCTTTCGCTGACGTTGTGCCGTTCACTGCACACCTGCTCTGTCCTTCCTTGAAATGCTCACAAAGGACTTTCTCATCCAAAAATTATGCAGCATGCAAGCTCACTAAAATATGCAGGTCTTCTTTTGTAACTTTATGTAAACAGCAGATGTACTGTAAGAAGTTGATTCTATCATTTCAGAGGAATGGTATTTTGTTTTGTTTTTGTTTTGATTTAATGAGAAGCCATATCTTGCCAGTTTTACTGTGTATGTGTGTGCTTACATGCATGACAAGCTCATAAACACATGATGTGACCACCACAAGCACTATACCCATCAATAGAGTCACCCAACTACACTGTAGGCTCTACACATAGGGTAAAGTGATCTGCATTTTATAATAATAATGCATCAGCCTCTTGGTGAGTAGCTATGTCCAAGTTCTCCTGCAGGTTGTCAGGCTCATTTATTTGTTATCATTATTATAAATTATGTCAGTTTGGGCACAGGAAGATATTCTAAGTTGTAATGGATCATAAACATCACAGGTCTGAACTGAGTCATGTAGCCTACCTAAGGAATTATTAAGAAAACAGCAGGTACTGTAGTATAGGCTTGGTGACACAGAAGAGAAAAGAGAGCTTGTGGGGTTTTCTTCTTTCATTTATTCTTCCCTTTTCACTTCCTGGTTGTGAAAGAACCCAAACAGCTCAGTAAATTTTAAACAATCCTCAGAGCAGGTTGTAGTGTGAGATGCAACACTTTGTTCCAGTCCTGATCCAATACCAATATATGAATTTAAATAATAACTAAAACTAACTGGAATTTAGAACAAAACGGCAAAACGACCGGCCGGCAGACGGACCTCTGATGTCACACTCATCTCACCATGACAATAACCACACCACAAGGAGTTTCCAATGCAGCTACGTCCAAATATGGAGTGTGTTGTCTAACCTCAATGTGTCATCATGGCATCAGCGCAAACGACAGTCAGCCATAGATATCCATATATGGGCACCACTGGAGAAAAGGGGGCATGCCCATATATGGGCATATACTGACGACATCAGGGATCTCCATATATGGGCATAAAAGGGACATGGACTGATATATACAGATATCTCCATATATGGGCATAAAGGGGACAAGGACTGACATATACAGAGATCTCATATATGGGCATATCAGTCGATGACGTTGCAACGTAGGTGTGAGGACTGCATAGCAGCCCGACCCTGTAGTCAATGAAAAATGCTAAACTATAATAACCTCGGTCTGGAGCCATGTGGAAGTCCATATTTGGGCAAGACTAATGTCATGTTGATGATGTCATATTGATGATGTCATATTGACGTGGTCAGTGTGGAAGCATAGCCTGGTGGCTATAAAAGCTCTGGAAGGTCTGAGATGGGCAGCAGTTGCTGTCAGTAATCAAAGGTCTTCTAGTGCTTTATTTTCTGGGAATCCAGGATGGAGGCAAAGGTCTCTCCTCTGGTCACAGGGGGCCAGGGTTCCCCGGCATCTACACCCCAGGACATGACCTGCAGCAACAATCTCCCACACATCGCAACGTTGGTGCCCAACCAGCTCGGAACATCTGCACCTGCGACCAATTTACCCGTTAGCCAGCCTCATCCAAGTGTGACGAGTGGCATGACTGCCAGTGTGCAGCCAGCAGCGGTCAGCAGAGTTGTTCAGCCCGCAATGACTCTTGCAAATATAATGCCTGCTTCAGGCCAACCTCACAGAACAGGGCCTGTTGCTCCAGGCCAGCTACACAGACCAGGGCCTGTGGCTCCAGGCCAGCTACACAGACCAGGGCCCGGTGCGTCAGGACAACCACAGAGACCTGCAGGGCCTGGGGTGGCGGGCCGCGCCAGGACCGGCGCCGTTGCACCTCAGCTGGCCGTCAGACCACAACAGGCCACCTACCTGACCCCTGGATCTGCCATACCTCATGGCATGCATCTGATGAGAACAGAGATGGGCCAAATGGTCATGGTACCACACAACGTCCTGGCTCAAATGCAGGCCAAACATCACCAGGGCCAGACGGTCCCCACCATCCACCCCAGACCTGCCACTCCGACACCCAGGCAGTTCCCGGCCATCCGAATGAGTGCGCCCATTCTCCCAATGCCCGGAATGACACTGGGTAAGAATCCCATTAGTGTGACCGCCCAAGCCAATCAGAAGCTGAGTGATCCAGGGGGCGGCACCTTCCGAGATGATGACATCAACGATGTGGCGTCCATGGCAGGCGTCAACCTCAACGAGGAGAACGCTCGTATCCTAGCGACCAGCTCGGAGCTGGTGGGCACGAAGATCCGTTCCTGTAAGGATGAGAACTTCCTGGCTACTGGCCTCCTGCAGCGACGCATCCTGCACATAGCCAGGAGGTTCGGAGTGAGCGAGGTGCCGGTGGAGGCGGTGAACTTCATTTCCCACGCTACCCAGTGCAGACTCAGCGCCCTGCTGGAGAGGGTGTCAGCCGCCGCTCGGCATCGCACCGATGGGTGCGGCGGCATGGACGCCGAAGGGGGACTGTACGAGCAGTCGTCGGACGTCAGGGCACAGCTCCGTTTCTTTAAGCAGCTGGAGAGCATGGAGAAACAGCGCAAAGACGAACAAGAGCGAGAGATCCTGCTGAAGGCGGCCAGGAGTCGCGCGAGGCAGGAGGATCCCGAGCAGGCCTGCCTGAAGCAGAAGGCCAAAGAGATACAGCAGCAGGAGCTGGCGCTCATTCAGCAGCACGACGCCAACCGCACGGCCCTCGACGCCATCGGCCCGCGCAAGAAACGCAAGCTGGACGCGCCGCCGGAGGCCTCCGCCACCGACTCGGAGGTCGCTTCCGGCGCGCGGGGGCCGTGCTCGTCCGCGGCCGTCGCCGCCTCCCAGAAACCCCGGCAGCAAGTCACGCGAGTCAACCTCTGGGATTTCATCTTCTGTGTGGAGCAGGAGAGGCCCAGGTCACTGCTGCTCTACAAGGCACTGCTGAGATAGTGGTAGGGTGTCCCTCAAGGACGTGTACTCTGCCCACTGCAACATGAGGCCGGTCGTCTATGATGGCGGTTCTCAAACGTTGTCGTGCCAAGGACCCCCAAATCGATATGTATGTGGCCGCAGACCCACCCACCTGGAAATGTGTTGTGCTAGGGACCCCCAGAAGTAAAGATTTGTGTTAAATCCAAAATAGCAGATCTACAAGCTCATAGCGCGGCACTCGGTGCCGCGCTATGAGCTTGTATATCTGCTATTTTTTTAAGGGATATTTCACTTTCAAAAAAACTTTTGGTCATTGTATCATCTACTCAGGCCTTTGTGAACCCCCACGACAGTTTTTAAGTTGCTTGATTCATTATTTAGATATTTGATATTCATTTTATCAGACACGCCCCCTTCCTATACAAACCCATTGTAACTTCAAACTCCATTTTAACCATGTTAGATTCATCACTGGTGTAGTGTTTCTAGTGAGCCAACATGCACAATATCAGCACTCTGACTCTGTTTGACCAGACTGGAACAGAGCCTTCATTAGCACCTGTGAAGGAAGTAAGGAAGATGCCCAATTTCTTTACAATATGGCTGCTGTGCATAGGCTTGGCACCTGTTAACATACAATGTATGTCATTATGTGTTTATTTAACTGACTTTTAACTAATCCCTCTTGATGATGGTGGATTCAGTGCTAAGTCCAACATCAAATTCAAACCGCAGCATGACGCGCAAACTTGTCGATCTGCTATTTTCTGCTAAAGCTTTCCCCACAATACGGATGCTGCATGGGGTTTAAGTGGTTAAAGCTCTGCAGTATAGATAGAGAAAAATGAGAATAATAAAGTAATAATTATTCGTGAAAACGTTCCTCTCTGAATTGAATGACTTTTTCAGTGTGACTTTTGCCTTCCAGAGGTCCTTGAGTGCTGCATTAGCTTAGGATTGAACTGAAGTGATTTAGCGTGGAAGTACAGTAGTGTCTTTGTGTATACAGTATATACGTGTATGTGTTTAATATGCCAGAACAAGCCTCGCATGGCTCCACATGTGATTGCGCATGACTGTGTGTGTCTCAGACTAATCCTATTAGATCTCACTCTATAGCTGCTCCACCTGCCCTCTATGAGATTAACAGGTATTTTCAGCAGGTGCCAGCTAGTGCAGATCAATAGCTAGCTACCTTTCTGCATCAGGGCCAGCAAACAAACAAAAACAAAACACCATTAAATGTTGGTGACTCATGCACTCTTTTGACAAAGCCATTGCAAAAGGATAATTTTCATAGAGAGCAGTAGTTAACCCTAACTAGACACATTTGACCTGTGGTGGAAGAAAACTAGTAGCTCTCAGTCCTTACTAAATCTTCTAGCACAACAGACTTCTCTCTCTCTCTCTCTCTCTCTCTCTCTCTCTCTCTCTCTCTCTCTCTCTCTCTCTCTCTCTCTCTCTCTCTCTCTCTCTCTCTCTCTGTTGCTCTCACTCTTTACCGTGACCTATATCAATTCTATCGCCTCCTCACAATCCAATTTGCCCTTCTTTTTTCTCATCCCTCTCTTCCTTTTACTCCCTCCCTTGTTCTTTTGAAGTAATGGGATTGTTCATGTTGATCTGCTGGAGCTTTGACGGCTGTACACATACACAAGTAGACAAGCCCCCTGTCAGCCCGGCCGGCAACTTACATTGTTCCACTTTGTACTAGCCTCTAATCTCCCCCTGTGGACAGGAGGGTGTAGGGTGGACAAGTGAACAAGTGAGAGAGAGAGGAAGATGAAGCAAGGCGTCATTCAAGGGGACACTGATCAACTGGGTTATGTAAGAGGAATACAAACTGGACAGATTTGGAGCGGCTTCAGGATGACAGTGAAGCTGAAGTGAAGGACAAAGAAAACAGGGGAAATAAAGGAATTAAAATGGCATAAAATAGAGGAGAACCACTTGGATATTTTCTCCAGCCCTTGAGTTGCGGTTTCAAGGTGAGGTAAATTACTTAAGTACTAAGTTGCTGTAATAACAACAAAGATTGATAGCAATTAACATCAAGTGCAACCATTGAATACTTTGAATAAAAGGTTAAGTGAAATAAGCATATTGACCTAAAGTTCTGACCTCTTATGAAATAGTAGGTGCTCTAACCCATTTCTTTTTAAGTAAAGACTGATACTACTCACTCTCAGAAGTCACTAAATTGTTAGTTCAGTCCAAATTTGTGGTCACAAAGACTCTTCTCAGATCTCAAAAGCCAGTCAACCAAGAGAATGTGTGAATGAATCAACATGCAGTGAATCGTTTTACTATGAAATGCAGGCTGAGTTTGTTGACACATGAAAAGCTTATCTGAGCTTTAGTGCTTACCTGAATTTGTTCTTTGTTTTGGAAACATGAATCTACTCAAAGTAAAATAACCCTGTGTGCTGCCTCAGTGTTTGTAATTTTATTCCCAGTGGAGTATATCTGTGACAGATACTGTTTCTGAAGTGTTGTGGAGACAGTGGTTAATACCCATCAATTAGCATAAGACCTAAAGTCCTGCTATAGCCAATTTGAGAATGGTAAATGTACAGATTGATGGTCATAATAAATCATAATAATCATAATAAATCAAAAATAAATGGCACAATAAATCAAAAATAAATAGCATAATATTCTGCTGTCAATAACCCCTTTCCAAACCCCAAATCAAAATATTGCCTCTAGCTTACAGTCTAATCATTATAATTAAGATAATAGTTAGAGAGAATGCCATATCCAAGAGCTTACATAAAATGTGAACCAATTACTATGCTGTCAGTCTGGCACTAGGCTGCCCCAACGCTCCTGATTTCGTGTATAGAGGGGCGGGTGTATAGAGCCGGCGAGAGATTGCGCCTGATCCCATTGGTTCACCGATCTGTCCGTCAACCCCCGCCCCGTTAACACAACATTACGAGCAACGCCTACTGCACTCTGGTTGGTTGGGAAATGAAACACTTCCTCATACCGAGTACACCGACGCGCTGGGCCAGGCTTTTATTTTTTAGCAAAACTAAACAATAAAAGCCTGGAGATCGAGGCTAGTCTGGCACAAGAAACACAATACTGTGGGACTGCATCTCTGTGAATTCATTCCCAATGTAGATGCACCTCCATTCAAAAAGCTGTTCACAAATGCTATACAGTACAGTACAGTATGTCATTGAGATAGCCTGTTGTTTATGTCAGATGCTAGGTTTGATGTTTTGTTAATTGTATCAGTTAATTGTTTTCTCTCACTATTTACTTGAACATTACCCTGTCGTAACATTTGTCTAGGCCAGGGGTCTTCAACAGTGGGTCCGGGACCCCTAGGGGGTCCTCAGAGATACTGCATATATATATATTATACATTAACCCTCACATTTCTATTCTGGGGGGAACATTAGCCGAAAATAGCAGATCTACAAGCTCACAACGCGTCGCAGACAGGGAGTACAGGGAAAAAGTACTGAGCTAAAGGTCAAGTTTACAAAGTATTGAGGGATTAAGTATTTAAATGTCTGAAAACACACATTTAACATGAATCCAATATGCAGTGTGGGGTTCCTGCTTCATCTCTCTCTCTCAGCTAAGGGGTCCTTGGCCTGAAAAACGTTGAAGACCCCCGGTCTAGGCCCATGTCAATGTAGTCATCAGAGTAAATGGCATGAACCCTAGTCACTGGGGTTCCTGCCATTACTCCGATCTTGCACTTTCTAAGTGCTCTGGATAAATACTAAATGCCTAAATTGTAAATTTACCCACTTAGAACTCGCTGCCCCTATATTTTGAGCTTCTCAGTATAGGCAAAAACATTAAACAATTCAAAGATAGTGAAAAGAGGAGATATGCAGCAATATCCATTATTTTCCCTGTATATCACCATTACAACAAAGTATAAAAATAAGGCTTGAGTGGTTAAAATCTCACTTGTTGCACAATTCTAGTGAACCTATTCACCATGGTGGATCTTTTCTTGGACCGGTGTCTGGTGAAGAATAACTGGGACCAGGATGAGCTGAACACTGAGCGTGAGATCACTGGGATCCTGGAGAACCGCATCCTGATGCTGTTCTTTGCGTCTGCCGAGTGCGAGCGGTGTCGGGAGTTTCTCCCCACGCTGAACGACTTCTTCAAACGTCTGAAAGATCCGGCCTACATAGCATACCCAGCGCTGCTGACCTTGATCTACATCAGGTCTCTCTGGTCTCGTTCCAAACTGTTGTTGGCCTGTTGCATAACCCATTCAATCCGGGAAGGCATCTGAAAATTTGCTTCTGGGGGTCCCTGGAACAAAATATTTTACAAATGTTCGCTTTAAAAAAGATATGTTCAAAGATTTGCACACATTTTCAAGATTTTTAGCAGATCTACAATAGCAGATCTACAAGCTCATAGCGCGGCACCGAGTGCCGCGCTATGAGCTTGTATATCTGCTATTTTTTAATAGCCAAAGAAATCTAAAATGACAGAGATGTGTTCCCGGATTGAATTGGATAAACATTCTGTAAACACACACACACACACACACACACACACACACACACACACACACACACACACACACACACACACACACACACACACACACACACACACACACACACACACACACACACACACACACATGCACAATTATTATTGTCTCATCGTTTTCTTCCCCTTTCCCTCTTAGTGTGGACCAATCAGAGGAGCAACAGGATAGAATCCTCAAGGACCTGCACAAGCAGTCTTTGTTCGTGGCCCACGAGGACCCATACAGGAAGTGGGTGGAAATAGTAATAGACTAGAGTGTGACAGCGAAAGCTACAAACTGACTGAGTAAAGGGATTTATTTTCGAGCGAAAAAGCCTAGGATGAATTATTTTCGGCTTATAGGACCATACCAGTCTAATTTTGGCTACGTATGCTAGCCATTTGAAGAGATTGTGAAGGCTACATGATGAATGTGTTCTTTGGTCTCACTTTAGCTTACAAGAAACATCAATACCATTAATGTTGAAATGGTGTGGAAAAACACGCTATACAAGACTTTAAAGTGGCCAGGTAAGGGGCTGTGTCCACAGAAAGCGTTATTTGAGTGGAGGAGCGCTTTGGATATCATGTCCTGAGTGCTTTACTGAGCACACTGAGCATTTATTGACACTGGTGTTAGTTGCATGTGCTCGAACGTCATCTGCATTATTAGCACAAATAGCATAGCTGAAGGGTAAACATGGACTTGTCATGGTTCTAGTATCACTTCAAAGTCAAAATTGTAAACAATCAGGATCAACCTCTTATCTTTGATGATCTTCCTCATAGGGTAAAGGAGGAGAGCAAGTTTAATTGACAGTTTTCTACTTAGTCCCGCCTCAATATCAGGTACATTCTTTAAAATGTATTGAATATGGACAAAACCATCACAAAAAAATAAATACCTAAATATAGGTTTATATAAACTAGGTGGTCGACATTGACAATGGACAATGTAACACTTTGGTCCTTAAAGTGTGTACAGTATGTGTTCATATTGTGTGTGTGTGTGTGTGTGTGTGTGTGTGTGTGTGTGTGTGTGTGTGTGTGTGTGTGTGTGTGTGTGTGTGTGTGTGTGTGTGTGTGTGTGTGTGTGTGTGTGTGTGTGTGTGTGTATGTGTGTGTGTGTGTGTGTGTGTGTGTGTGTGTGTGTGTGTGTGTGTGTGTGTGTGTGTGTGTGTGTGTGTGTTTGTGTATGTGCGTGCGTGCGTGCGTCCGTGTGTGTGTGTGTGTGTGTGTGTGTGTGTGTGTGTGTGTGTATGTTTGCTCTCTCTCCTCAGCGAGCTACAGGCCAGGTTTAAAGTGAAATATGTACCTACAGTCATGGTCCTCCGTCCTGACTGTTCCATCCTCTCCTCCAACGCTGTGGAGGATATCCGCCGCCATGGCACCGACTGCTTCCGCAACTGGCAGGAGTCTGCGGAACTCATCGAGAGGACCTTCATGTTCAATGAGGACTTTGACAACCTGAATCTGCATAGTGCCTCTGACCCCGTGAGAAGACTCAAGTACAAGACCGAAGATGATAAGAGGAAAAAGAGATGGTGGAAACCGTGGGTGAAAGGGAAAGAGGCGTATGAAGGACAGGACGAGCAGCAAGATGGAACACGGGCTAAGGACAAAGAAGGGGGGAGATGGCCATGGGGGATAAGATGAAGTCAAAGAGAATAGAAAAGACTCATATTTAGTGAAAGCCAGGCATGTCGGGACTCTGTACTGGTCATCTTATTAATTCGAGCCAGGCTTATTTGTAAAACATTTTGAACGATGCCAAGTCAACTATTCCCATTCCTCACATTCATCAAGTTTTCTATTCTATGCCCAGCATTGCACTAAAGTTGAGTACTAAAGGTCTGCCTCATTTCACAAATTTGACATGGATGAGTGAAGCCTATAGGTTTATTTTGACAGTATGCTGTAGTGTAAATTGTATAAGAATTAGATTTCTGAATGCTAAAAATAATTATTCTGAAAGAAAACAACAAAGACTTATCATTCAATGGCTCTGAAATACAAGGATATACAAATGATCACTTAGCTGTCATCCTATCATTCATTTTGTAAAAGTAGTCATGTTTTTAAGTGGTGTTCAACTGTTCATTGAATTACAGCTATAGTAGGTGAGAGTAAATGGCTTTTATGGGTGCTGAAATAGACCACAGCCACAATCGATTATGACTCTGGTGCCTGTAACTGCAGGATTCAAGTTGAAGGCCTACATGGGTGGATGTGGGCCATTACTCACTGGTTGCCCATCACAGGGCCCCTTCTCTTCTCAACAATAGCCAGTGTCGAATCTATAACATTTTGGATGCATAGCCTAATACAACCAGCAAAGTTAACTTTATGGTTTCGGAAAACCTCTATTTTCTACTATGATAAATGAAAGATTTCTTGTTTATGCTTAATCTGTTTTCAGTAGAGGTTAATTACTAATTTTTATACATTTCACTACTATATTTTACTGATCACTATATGTTTTCCTTCTATAAGAAATATTGTACAGTATATTTTCAAATCATTATTACTTTTCTAATGCTAATAAATAACTACATGCATAAGTGACTAATGTGCATATCTTAAGGGCTACACTTCTCACACACACACACGCACGCGCACGCGCACGCGCACGCACACGCACACGCACGCACACGCACACGCACACGCACACGCACACGCACACACACACACACACACACACACACACACACACACACACACACACACACACACACACACACACACACACACACACATCACTCTAATAGTGTGTCTCTTATCTCTCTGTCCCTTCATCACCTGACCTTGTAATCTCCATCTCTAGACAGAGGAGGGGAGGGGAGCGGAGACACAAAGGAACAGAGGAGGGAGGGAGTGGAGGAGGTGGCAGTGGCAGATGCCATCACGTTAGAGGAGAAAGGTGACAGTGACAGAACAGATGTACGGTTATAGTCCAGGGAGACGAAGTGAAAGGGAAACCACGCAGCAACAAACTGTGTTGGGTTTACAGCCTGAAGGTATAAGGAATCACTTACCGGAGTTGTAAAGTTGATGAAGCAGCTATAGGAGGATTACCAGACCATTATCTGCTACCAAAACAAGATGGACTCTGGTAATTAAAAGGGCTTATGCAGAATGATAAGCAAACTGCATAAGACATAGTGATACTGTAATTAGATTCAGATATGGATTGATTCCAGCCTTTGAAACAGAGAATTTTAAGACAATCTGCGGACAAGGGAGATTTTAGGCCAGAAGGTCTTCTTGTCTGTAGGCCTGCTATTACACGTAAATGCAGCATATCAAAGATTTTCCATTGAAGCCTGAACACACATCATGGTGGACCTGTTCATCGATAATGTTCTGGTGAAGACCAATAAGGGCCAGTATGCGCCTACAGAACCGCATACTGATGCTGTTCTTTGCATCTGCTGTGTGAGAGTGTGTGAGAGCTGCCAGGAGTTTGTCCCAACACTTACAGACATACTGTACAGTACAGTATTACAGCTAACAGATGGTTCTGCTGTACAGTACATCAGGTAAAGCAGATGCATGTGTAAACAATGAACATTAAGACATATGGGCACACCGCACACATGCACAAACACGGACACACTTGTCAGAAGCTTATGACAAGTGCAACCATAGAATAAGCATCAAATCCTATATTGCCAACATTCCAAGCACTCAATGGCATGGAACACCGAGCTTATAATATCCCAGAGATCCCAATGTGATCATGTAAGTGTGAGTGATTGAATATAAATGTAGAGCGGAGGGTATATGTGACTCACACTTGCATGTTATGTAAACACACCACACACACACGCACACGCACACGCACACGCACAATCAATTTATTCTTAGAAATAATATTATAATATAAAATTATATTTGGCAATCAATCTATGAATTGAATAATCAGTGCATCAGTTTTTATAAAGTGTATTTTCAAAATACAAAATATGTGTTTGTATCTCAAATACATTTCTAAGACCAGTATTTCGTATTTGTATTGTGATAAATGTTTTGACCCAGTATTTGTAATTTGTATCAAATTTTTTTTGATGTATTTTCACACACACACACACACACACACACACACACACACACACACACACACACACACACACACACACACACACACACACACACACACACACACACACACACACACACACACACACACACACACACACACACACACACATTCTTTCCTTTCTCCTCCCAGCTTGGACCCATCAGAGGAACAGCTGGAGAGCTTTCTCAATGAGCTGTCCAAAAAGTGTTTGTTCCTGACATATGATGACCCCTACAGGAGGTGGGTGGAAATAGCTAGGGAGCCGTGAGGTAGTATAATGTAAAAATAATAATAATAATAAAGACAAACAATACAGTATGTACAAACTCTTTTGCTACAGTATATCATCATATGTGTGTGCATGACTATCTCCACAGGGAGCTAGAAACAATTTTTGAGGTGCAGCAGCTGCCCACGGTGGTGGTCGTGTGGTCTGACTGTTCCATCCTCATTCTGAAAGCAGTAGCCTTGGCCCTGACTGCCATAGCAAGTTTCGCAACTGAAAGGAAGCGTGCGTCAGAGCTCATTGATAGGAACTTCTTGATCAATGAGGAATTTGATGAGAAAGCCATGCGCAGCTTCAGCGACCCCTGTGAGTCTCAATGTTTTAGGCTAGTGGGTGGGACAGTTTCAATGTTTTAGGCTAGTGGGTGGGACAGTTTCAATGTTTTAGGCTAGTGGGTGGGACAGTTTCAATGTTTTAGGCTAGTGGGTGGGACAGTTTCAATGTTTTAGGCTAGTGGGTGGGACAGTTTCAATGTTTTAGGCTAGTGGGTAGGACAGTTTGGACTCAGCTTGTGATATGAAGCATCTGTGAGTTACTGGCTTGAATTCCCCCAAGAAGACACAGATACTTATTTTTCTTAATAACTGTTTATTTATTCATTTCTTTCTCCTAATCTCCTAATAGTCATTGTTAATCTCCCCCCATAGTATACTGTATTCCTACCACTGCCAACCTCCACTGTTATCACGGGGATGAGACAAGTGTGTTTGTTGGAGCGCCCTTTGTGGCGTTTTGGCAGATCCACGCCCCTTTAAACTGTGGTTAGGAACAGTAAAACTAATTTCCATTATCCAGCACATGGTCCAGCCATATCAAACCTGTCGACGACACTATTGATTAAAGTGCTATATTTGTACTGAATATTGTTACGACCCTGAGGTCTTATACATGTCATAATGTATGTAGGTAGTATGTGTAACTGTGAGCTGACTGAGTTACTGAGTGACTGAGAGAGTAGGTGACCAGGGGGTGATTGGTCCCAGGTGGAGGAGGATAAAAGGCCAGCTATTCTCAGCGCAAGCAGGCTTCTCTCTTCACTTTCACTTGGACTGCCAGCAAACATGTCATGCACATTTCGGTTCTCTGTGCTGTAAGCCGGGTTTCGGTAGCGGTGGTTGGACAATATAACTTAGACAATTGGGGTGGTTGTATTTTGTCTCCCTGCTCTTCTATTGAGACATTTAGATTGTGTCAAAGGTCATGTTTCACCTGTCCCCAGGGCTTTTTTGTGTTATCCCTTTAGCCTAAGGGCTCTATTCAGAGCCAGATTTGAACAAACCACTAATTAGGGATTTCGGACTAGGCAAGAGGCGTTTCCCCGCAAAATTCGGTATTCTATGGCACCCCCCTCACCCGCCAAACACCTGAGCTACCCGTTACATTATGCATAGGTGTGGTTTGGGCGTTACAATGATAAAACCAATCACCGTGCCAGAAGCCATTGCCTTTAAGAGAAGACTGCGCTAGCCGTCATCCCGATCCAATATATGCTCTAGCCTATCTACCTGTCTGCACTGTTGCCTGGTCTGATTATTATAAGCCACATTGGGCTTGTTTTCCTTCTTTTATTTTATTTTATCCAAATACATTTTTATATTAATTTGTAGCCTATTGTGTTCACAATAAGCTTGTCATATTAGTCAGATCCGGAATAGTATATGAAAGCCATTTAAAATATGTATACTATTGGTACACACTGGCTGCTCCCTCTCAAACCCAGACACATTGCTGCGATGCGTATGTGCGTCGCCTACCCAAAATAACAGACATACAAGCTATCAACGGCGCTGCGTCATGTCGTGTCGACAGCCTACAGATCTGTTATTTTGGACAGCATACAATGAGGCGCGCGCGCGCCACGGAGTAGCCTATCACTAAACCAAAAACATTACATTACGTGGTCAACAACATACTAGACATGTAACTTGCTTGGAGCTTTTAATGCAGTGGTTCTCAACCTGTGGGTCGAGACCACAATGGAGCACCCAACGCCTGGCGAGCTTGTAGATCTGCTATTTTCAAATAGCTGATGTATATGTTAGAGTGCTCATGTGGCCCATAGTCGCTTGACTCGCTTCTTTTGGGCTGGTTTTCCTAGACCTGGTTGCTTGTTAGTTGTTTTTCCTCACAACACTGGCACTGATGATAACTAAACGGCAGCCGTCATAGAATCAAAATGACCCCGCTGGGAGTGGTGGTGGCGTTTGTGGTAGAGTGACCATGGGGTTGTATAGAGAGAGATAGCGCATATGCGGTAGAGTGAGCATCGGTTTGTATGAAGAGAGAGAGCACATTTGCGGTAGAGTGAGCATGGGGTTGTATAGAGAGAGATAGCGCATATGCGGTAGAGTGAGCATCGGTTTGTATGAAGAGAGATAGCGCATTTGCGGTAGAGTGAGCATGGGGTTGTACAAAGAGAGAGAGGCATTTGCGGTAGAGTGAGCGAGCATGGGTTTGTATAAAGAAAGAGCGCATTTCACACACAGATCATTCATATATTACCAAGATTTAATGAGAAATAAGGCTTCTTTAGAAAAATGACTGACGGGCTGGGCTGGGTCTAATTTGTCAATTATTAGTCGAGCCGGGCTGAAATATTTAGGGGATATGAAAGCTCTAGTTAGTAGTTTGAAGTGCTCATGTGGCCTTAGAGTTGCTTCTTTTTGTTTTCATAGACCTGCGGACTGTGGTTGCTTATTTCTCTCCAAGGCTGGCAACACGGCTCATGGTCCAACGCACAAAGCCATTGTAGTGTCTGTGTGCACTTGACGGGTGATTTTATAAACCAGCGGGTGCTTCTAGAATCCACTATCCACCGTCCCCAAGCCGTACCCATGTGTGTCTGTAGAATTGCAATGTGGGGGATATAGCAACAACACGCCCACGGGCACACCTCCACGCGCAAATAACGGCGTCGGCATAATGGTGACGGGTAGAGCAGGTGCTAGAATAACCTATTGGGGCGGCGCAGGTCCATTATCCCGATTTAACGGGGAATTTTTGGCCTGAGAATGTGTCTGACTGTACCTCGTGCTGCTTACATGTCTGACTAATAAAGTATTCAATCAATCAATCAATGGTCAAGATTCAATTAGAAAATCTGGGGGAGAAGAGGAAAGCACATAGTGCAGCTTTAAGTTAGGGTATATATTGTTTAGTTGTTTTGGTATATTATTTTATAACGACTAACCCACTCTGAAGGCAAAAAAAACATTATATGACAAAAGTCCTGCTTGCTGGTGGTTCATTGGGAGGTTTGAAGTGAGGGATTACGCCTCGCCATGTTGCGCCTCGTTCCCCTATGCTGGGGCAGTAACAATATGCACAATTTAAATTGTATTTTTCTATGAGAGTTTAAAGGACAGCTATATAACTACTGCTGGTAACAAAGCACCCTAATATTTGTTGGTGTATTGTTGAAATGTTTGTCGGTTAAGACAAAGGCTGGCAGGCAGGCAGGTGCATCGGGATTCATCCCTTGCTGCTGCTGTGCAGCCCAATTTCTGTCTTCCCCTTGCTTAGGCTGGATTAGTATTTACATTTTCTTATTTGGAATTCAAATTTTAGAATCGAAACAAAAACTCAAAAAGGAGGCAGAACAGAATCAGGGTGGTGTACAGGTAAGACAATTGATGGCTTCAGGTTGAGCCATGTAAAACAACATCTAAACACAACATTTAAGCGCTGCACAGATCACTGACCACTGCGTACATTGTACAATATGCTGTCTTTAAATGTCTTTAAATGCTGCCAACTACAGTCAAGCCGAGAACGGGCCTAAGCCAAGTCTTGTCATTACAGCCTGTTTTATTGCACCCGGCAGAAGATGAAAATTACTTTAAACATTTTTGATTTTTCAAAGATAGATCATTGTAATGTAAATTGTTTCCCCATATTTGTTCTGGCTGACTGCCAGTCAAAACACATTTTATGTTTAACATTTAGCTGACATGCATTATCGAGAGCAATTTATGTGGAGTGAGCACGAGGAGGGGCTCAGTGTCACTTGAACAGAACTCTAGAACAGAACATGTTTGGTGGACACAGGCTACCTGCCAGGGATATGACCTGTGACCTTTCAGTGGACACAGGCTACCTGCCAGGGATATGACCTGTGACCTTTCAGTGGAAAGATCTGTTTGTGCTGCCCACACATTCTACGTATAATTATGTATAATCAATCAATTCTCAAAAGTCAAGACAAAGTGACTGAAGACTTTATCAAGGGTGCCCCCTCTTTAGACACCAGAACCAATCGTAACCTGGGATCAATGTCTTGTTAATTATGCAAATTCAAAGCTCTTAATTGTCACATAGGCAAGGTCCGCCCATGACATGAGCGTGGCGTCAGAGGTCCGTCCGCCAGCCGGTCCTCCCTTAAGCCAATTTTAATATTTAGGATTGGGTCGGACAAGGTGTGAGCAGTATGAGCAGTGTGAACAGTATTATATGAGATAAGTCATGTATCATCCATAGCTAAATCTAGTTTACAGTAGAGCAATAATATTGCAGTGCTCATGTTATTATATACCTCCTAATTAGCAGGTTGGTGCCTTGCATGGTTTCATCTGCCATTTGTGTGAGAATGCGTGTGTGAATGTAAGTAATGCACATTGTAAAGCGCTTTGGATAAAGGCACTGTATAAAATGCACTATTTACCAAAAAGATGCACCATGTAGACTTTGCAAAATAGCAAGCAATACAGTATGAGCACGAGTATGATGAGTATAGTATTCAACTCTTATTGATGGTTTTGATTATTGCACAGCCGATTGTTTCTACAGAATAGCATGGCTGGATTATTCAACCAGTATTTAAATGTGCATGTGGCCATATTAATTTCCAGGTCCTCCATTGTAAAAACAGATAACTGGGACAAACATGAATGAATGATGGATTAACAATGAACAATTTAATCTTTTCTAATCCTTCACACAAACTCTCCAAAATAGCCTACAGATTATGCTGTAGGTGGCCTGCAGTGGGCTATATAATAGGTAGGAACTAGGAAGTGTCACAGTGATCAAGCTTCAGCTTGTAGACATGGCATGATAAGAGGAGAGTGGAGGAGCCATGATGTCGTCACGTAATGTGAGAGACGATGATACGTCATCATGGTGCTGCTAAGAAGACCTGTTAATAGGCCTGGGATGATTGACAGGTTGGATGGAGTTTATGAATGGGAAATATGACAGGATCATCTTATGGTGAAGGAGGGACTGACATGGCAGCCACATCCGCCCCATTGTCTTTTAGAGTAGCCCAGCTAGAGCACATTGCAAAGCCTGTTCTCTTTAACAAGAGAGTATGTGAGATACTGTAGCTGCTATTCTGCTGGCATGCATGGAATGCTGTAGGCAGAGTCTCTACAAGCAGCACAAAGCCCTTCATCGTGTTATATCATCGGGGTGAAATATTATACATATTCATCTGACATGCAGATCATTCTCTGCATGTCAGATAATAGGTAAATAATAATTGTAGTGTACATTAAGTCGACTGTATATATTTGTATTGGCTTGCCTTGATGGCATGTTATTGTTGCGCTCTCAAACGAGCTTGAAAGTGTAGTATAGCAGCCCCCACCCACCATCTCTCTCTCTAAATGCACACACACACGCGCACATACATACACGATACTACACACACAGGCCTACACACGTACACTATGCGCGTTCCCGAGCGCAGTACGCGCAACAAGCAGCAGACCAACGGATGGAGAGAGAGAGAGAGAGAGAGAGAGAGAGATAGAGAGAGAGAGAGAGAGAGAGATAGAGCGCGCGCCAGGAGAACAGACAGAACGACGGACGCGAGGCGAGGCCACGAGCGGGAAACCTTGTCTCTCACACGGTTGTACATGTTTGATTATTTCCCATCATCGTTTTATTACACGGCTGTATAACTGCCATGATTCTTTAGCCCTGTGTTCTACGGATCAACGTCCTTCTCGCTCAGTCACTGCGCCTCAATTTTCGATCCCTGATCAGAAGGATGTGCGACCAGCGGCCGTTATCATCATCACGTCGACGTTATCTTCCACCAAATGAAAGGATGTAATCCAGTGATATTGGAGCGTATTATTTAAAGCACAACGACGAATAACCATCTAAAGGCTTTGAACAATTCCACCAAAACAACGTGCGGGAGGGAAAACAGAGAAGAATCCGGCCGCCAATTGCGTCCGTGTGTGTAGCCTAAATATATTTTTTTATTTTGTATTAATCAATTAATGTATTTATTTATTTATTTTATACCGTGATCGTATTCTTCTCTCTATCTATTGGGAGATTATACGGGCCTATATAGCCCATCACATCGTCTCTGGGAATGAAACCCGTGGGAATTATGGTACCAACGTGACGCACAGTCACACACACACACACACACACACACACACACACACACACACACACACACACACACACACACACACACACACACGCACGCACACACACACGCACACACACACACACACACACACACACACACACACACACACACACACACACACACACACACACAGCGGGGAAGCCATCGAGTCTCAGGAGGAGGAGGAGAGGGAGGGAGGGTGTGAAGAAGGATAGATGCTTCTATAGTGCACAGCCCGTCCATCCGACCGTTTGACCATTCCAGCAGCGTCAGAGGAGGACGCCCAGCCCAGTCCCGTTCAGCTTCTGTGTCTCGTTGGATCTCTCACCTTAATGACTGCCTCGTCGTTTAGCATCACCCGGGCGGCAGCATCCTCCTCCCTATAGTGCATCTTTTTGATTTCATGCATCGGGCAGCGGGGACTGGCAGAGAGGGAGGAGAGCACAGTGGGTGAGCGGCGGCGGGGAGGAGGAGGGAGGGCGCGGACATAGGAGAGAGACGGGATGCGGGAGACGCAGTGAACGAAGAGGAGGAGGAGGCGGAGGAGGAGGAGGAGGAAGAGGAGGGGAAACCGGAGGACTGACGGTAAGATACGAGATACGGATGTAGGGTAAGAGAGACCCCCCCATCACCCCCACCTCCACCACCACCACCACACCTCCCATCTCCCTACTCCCTCCCCTCTCTCATCTCCCTCTCCATACTTGCAAATGCACGTACACACACACTACCATTTGTCCTGGACAACCAAACGTTCCCCAGGAGACACTTGGAGGTGTCCTCCTGGTCACTTGTCATTGTCAAGGGTTCGCTGTGAAAAAGAGACAAGGGACGTGTGCGCTGATGATGGCCGCCAGCCCGTGCCACTATAAGCTTAGGTGCCACAATGTAGTATATGCTGTCGTGAAATATTCATGTGGTCCGGATTAGTTCCCCCTTGGGACTTTATGATAGTGGGAGGGAAAAGGTGGCAGGGTGTCACACGAGTTCAGGTGCCTGTCAGTTGACAGGGCTGAATGATGTTGTGGTTCTCATGCGCCTCAAGGTGTCACACGTTTTCAAGGGTGGCAGAATTCTTCCATGGAGCTCCCTGTTCCCTGTGTCATGCACGCATGTGTGTGTGTGTGTGTGCGTCCATACTGTATATATACAGTACTTACACAACCTTTGTTGCAGTGTGTTGTACCCATACTGCAGCATGCACTGATGTAAACAGGCATAGAGCCTCTACTAATTCACAGTGAAATCCTCAGTGTTCATTTAACTCTGACAGTGTAATGGTTTGAAATGGACCGTAACTCGCTACACAGTGTGGACGTGGACCCAAATGGACGCTTACGGCTCAATTTGGGTCCATTTTGACACTGTCAGAGTTAAGTAAATGGATACTGTGTATAATTCTTAACGATAGTGTGGTTTGACGTGCCATACGTGCATGTGACATGAACATCAACAAAAAAGAAACACAGAGAGAGAGAGACAGACAGACAGACAGACAGACAGACAGACAGACAGACAGACAGACAGACAGACAGACAGACAGACAGACAGACAGACAGACAGAGAAAGAGTGTCATCCATCATTAATCTTTCAGCTGTAGGGAAGATGACTGGGTCAGTGGGATGTAGGAGTGACCATGAGGAAGAGAAGGTTGCATGCAGAGGGGATACTGAAGGCTGAATTAGAGCGGCATTGTGCAAGGCTGATGAGGAGCAGGAGGAGAAAGGAAGAAAGAAAGGAAGAAAGCAAGCATAGGAGGATGGAATGATGGCACAGGAGAGAAACTAGACAGCAGAGGATCCTTGCTGCCTGACAGGATTCTCAGTCGTGACTAATGCTCCTTTTTGTCTGCCTGATTCTGTAATACCTGTGTGTGTGTGTGTGTGTGTGTGTGTGTGTGTGTGTGTGTGTGTGTGTGTGTGTGTGTGTGTGTGTGTGTGTGTGTGTGTGTGTGTGTGTGTTTGTTTGCCTGCGTGCGTGCGTGCGTGCCGCACACACACTCAGTGTGTTTTTAAGAAGTTAAGAAAACCGAAATGAGAAGGAGGATGACTGAATTGAACTGATAGATGTATCTTTGGACTCACAATCATTTTAATATGGTGACTCAGATATGGGTGTGTATCCGTGTATGTCCTACGTGTGTGTGTGTGTGTGTGTGTGTGTGTGTGTGTGTGTGTGTGTGTGTGTGTGTGTGTGTGTGTGACTGTGTGTGTGTGTGTGTGTGTGTGTGTGTGTGTGTGTGTGTGTGTGTGTGTGTGTGTGTGTGTGTGTGTGTGTGTGTGTGTGTGTGTGTGTGTGTGTGTGTGTGTGTGTGTACGTACGCACGTGTGCAGCTGCGCACGTGCACATGCTGTGCATCCTAGAATGGAAAGAGAAGCAAAGGTAACGAGGCTTGTTTGTCCACCCACTCTTTGTAGGGATCATTTACATCAACCGCTGAGGAGAAAAAAGCATCACATTTGTTTAATGCACACACACACACACGCATGCGCGTGCACACACACACACACACACACACACACACACACACACACACACACACACACACACACACACACACACACACACACACACACACACACACACACACACACACACACACACACACACACACACACACACAGACACACACACACAATTTGATTAGATTCACTGGAATTTGAATTGTAAAATATAGCCATATTTGTCTGCTTAGACCTCCTCACCCTTAAATCTGAGAGCTAAATGGACCTGCAAGGGTCCACACTGAGAGTTGCATGAACACTGAGGATTTTACTGTGCAGTTTCCCGTATTGTTTCCCATCAGTTACTGAAGGACTAGAATTGATCTGAGTGGCTTTTGAAATCCCTGCTAATGCCGTGAGCCTTTGCTTTTGTCCGTTCTGCCGCCCAGCTCAAAAATGATTGGACACATTCAGGTTTGCACTGATGGCTTCTTTGTCACGTTGGCTTTGTCTTCTTCGATGCAACCCAACCGCTGGGGATGGGAACCCATCTTAGCTATTACCACAGATTATAGCTGCTGATGTAATATGAATTCTCTCTCGCCTGCTTGTGTGGCGCTCGCACACACACACACACACGCGCACACGCACGCACGCACGCACACACATACAGTAAATACTGTATATTCAATATAAAGCTACAGTGCTGCACAGGCCTCGAAAATCATAGAGGTACCTCTGTTGCCTTGAAGAAAGGCCTGCAGACCGAAATGTTGATGCAATCGCCATGTAAGCCTTTATGTGTCATCATGCATCAGTATCACTTTATTCACTAGAGTACAAGAAGTGTACAGGAAACTCTATGTCTCACTTGACATCATGACAGCTCGTATCGTGACAAAAGGATACAAGACTTAACAGTGAGTGCTAGGGGACTTTTGCAGACATAAAGTAAATGCATATAGATGTTGTACATTTTCTTCTATACTGTATATACCCGTATGTTTAGAGTTTACTATGTGTATAGACTAGAGTATAATGCTTGTTAGCCTGTCATTCAGAATTTGTGTGTGTTTTGCTGTAGAGATCAATTTGACATTGAATGAAGATTACACATCTGTTCATGATTGTTAGTTGGTACATGTAGGTAGTGATTTCATGGAGGAAAATATCCTGGTTAAAAAAAAGAAAGAAGGAAAAGCACACATCTGGCAAATGCAGAAAATATCTTTGTTTTGAGTTGCTTTTACCCAACGCTTTATTGTGAGAATTAATGGCAGCATAAAATTTACTCTGGGGTGCTCTTACTGTAGGTGTTATTTTTTTAACGGCTCTATCGCCAATAACATCACTTCAAGCAATGATCTGTTACCCACTCAAATAAACATACACAATATTATTCGTTTAACAATGATTTATTTGAGCATTTTTGGCTTTGGTTTACCTAAGCCATAATAACAAATAAACAAACCAAAAACCAAACCTGTTATAACCTTACCAGCTATCAGCCTACCTGAAGACATAAAGTGGGCATGTAAGACATTATGTACCTAACCTAAAATTAGCTTCCTTCAATCCTTCAATCACTCATAAGTTCAGTAACGTTTTATATATTGTCAGAATTTACATTCTATACAGTCCAAATAAGTTTGACTTGACTAGTAGACTCCTAGTGATCTTAACAGGCCCTACCAAAAATACAGCATAGACCCCAACTCTGTCTACATGTCAGATATACAATAGACGGACCCCGATCCTCTGAGAGGGGCACTGCGGGTCACATACGCTTGCTGTCAGCCATGAGTCTGTGATTGGCAGGGAGGAAACATCCATTCCTCAGGGTCGTGCATCAACCAGGCAGCCATGTGGCTTCTATGGCTGTGAAACAGGGCCTGGTTGTTTGTCGCCTATAGGCCTCGGTGCACTGGTGAGACCCATAGAAGTTAATGGTCTGAAACGTGCACCATGGTGTGGCTTAAAAAATCTGATTCGAGATGAGCTGCCCCTATATTTACAATATGCTCTGTTCTCCATCAGTACAGCTTACTGACAGCGTCTCTCTGACATAGAGAGCAGTTCTCGCCTCTGTCCTTCAAGAAACACATTTCTGATGAAGCAGCTTGAAAATGGATTTATTTTCCCTGCCAGCAAAGGCAAATTTGTCTTTTTCTCCTCCACCCCCCCCTCTCTCTCTCTCTCACACTCTCTCTCTCTCTCTTTCGTTCTTTCTTTCGCTCTCTCTCTTTCCATTAAGAACATAGGATGACATGGCTGTTTTGTTGCCTTATTGCCTGGGCCCTGGAGCACAAATAGGTTGCACACTCTCTCTCTCATGCCCTTTGTACTCAATCTTTCTCACCCCTCTACAAGGGCACGTCTTTCTTTGACTCTCTATATGTTGCACCCTACCCCCCACCTCCCTCTTTCTTCCCTCTTTCTCGTTCTCTCTTTCTTTACTCTTCCTAACTTGATGTTTTGACTGCTATCTCCTTTGGTATGAGTCCTTGTACCCAGTGTGATATCCCTATCTATCTGTTAGAATGATTTATCAATCATTCCTGACTGCTTGACTTTGATGCTGCCGATGTATCATTCACATCCCACACCGGTCTGTCACTTTTATGATTCATGTCAGGACTCCCTACATGCCTCAGGATATCTTCGTTATAGTTATTTGACCTGTTTCTCACTATTAATGGCTTTTACAGTTATTACTAAGAAAGTTACATGCCATTACCAGTGCTAATTGTATGTTGGTTTCTTTTACTGTTAGTTCTAAGACGCTAAATTGGTATTGCTAGCACTGGTACGAAGACGGTCAATTGGTATCACTATCAGCACTGGTACTAAGAAGGTTAATTGGTGTTAGCCATGGTACTAACAGGTTTAATTGGTATTGCTATTAACACTGGTACATTGGGGTTATTATTGCTATTAACACTGAAGGATAATTAACAATGCCGTAAGTGAGAGGGTTCATTAGGGGTAAGAGCATCAAAGCTGCAGGAACACTATTGTATCTGTTAGGATTATTGTTTTCCGCTAAAAGTATTGATGTCTCCGAAACCGTAACCGCTACAGTACCCAAACTTGGCAGACAGGGTGAAAATCTCACCCACTACACGAACAAAGATGATATAGATTGGCCAGATTGTGGCGCTATAACAGCAAGTTTTAGGTTTTAGCCTATACCTTTTGAACAGTGAGTCTCACAAACAAAAATCTATGAAAGACATGTCCA
>NC_137604.1:35595525-35623025 GCF_963280865.1 Gymnoscopelus braueri
GTGTTTGCGTGCGTGTGTGCGTGCGTGTGTGCGTGTGTGTGTGTGTTGTGTGTATGTGAGTGTGTGTGTGTGTGTGTGTGTGTGTGTGTGTGTGTGTGTGTGTGTGTGTGTGGTGTGTGTGCGGGCGACTGGGCGTGCATGCATGCGTGTGTGCGTGCGTGCATGTTTGTGCGTATGTCAGCGCGCGCGTGTGTGTGTGTGTGTGTGTGTGTGTGTGTGTGTGTGTGTTTGTGTGTGTGTGCATGCCTACTTGCATGCCAGTGTGAGACAGTATATATATATATGTGTCCATACAGTGATTGACATGTGGGTGGACCAATCCCTTGTGCTCTGTGTGAAGTGAACTAACCTGTCCTCTCATCCACTTTAAGGCAAAATGTAGCCCGCCCTCTGCGATTCTACCTCACATTCTTGACCCCTTTATGCACTAACACACATGCCAGTGTGCCACAGCATGCACACATGAAATGTGTGCACACTCACGCACGCACGCACACGGCACACACACACACACACACACACACACACACACACACACCACACACACACACACACACACACACACACACACACACACACGCGCGCACACACACACACACACACACTATATATAAAGTATACAGTATATATATGTATGTATATACATTATAATATATACATATACTGTATATATACACACACATACATACACACACACACACACACACACACACACACACACACACACACACACACACACACACACACACACACACACACACACACACACACACACACACACACACACACACACACACGTATACATACTGTATATATATGTACAGATGGGCAACAATTCTCTGGATCTCTACTGGAGGTAGTTTATAAAATACATAATAAGATATTCCCTCAGATGGTGTTTTGATGTTGGCTCTGGTGAGCACTATTTAACACAGGTGGTCCAAGATCTCCTGTAGGTGTTCAGGTTGTGATCTGAAGACTAAAGGCCATATTCCATCAGGATAGAGTTGTTTCATCATAGGATAAAAGTCTCTGAATAATTTTGATATGCAGTGATCCTTCCCTTCAAGGGGACAGGTGGAACCATGCCAGGAAAATCCCCCCCCCCCACTCCCACAGCATAACAGAGCCACCGGACTCCATCACTGTAGGAGTCAAGCATCCAGTCTGATCACGTCCTCCATTGACATTCTCAGTCACCCGAGGAAGAGTTGCTCTTCTGTTTTCCCTTACATATCGCACGAATGAACGAGTGCAACGGTCATTTAATGAGCGAATTTCCAGGCCCTATAGTTCCTGATGTATTTCCCATAGATTGAAATGCAGATGTCACTTAAGTCACTGTTCCTATTGAAATGCTAGTCAGTTGAGTTATCTTTGTGACTGAAACTCCTGCCATGCATGCCCCAATAACGGACCTTCTTTCATAGTCACTTATTTTTCTTAATATCTTCTTACCATCTTCATCTGAAATCCAGGTTAACTGGGCCTTCCACAGGCCACAGAGAATGATAGGGTGTTAATTATTTAATTGCAGTACACCTGTATGGAAATATCTGAAATATCTGATATAGCAGATCAATTAGATAGTAGTAGTGGTAGTAGTAGTACAAGTATAGTACTACTGTACTTGTAGATCTGCTATTTTCACCTAAAATGGCATGCCCAAAATAAGGATGCCAGGTTGAAAGGAGTTAATTTGTCACCTGTCTGTATATGTATGTAATATGTATGTATCAAAATGTAGACATACTCATGCAAACACATGACACACGCTCACATAAAAACACTCATATACCTTTCATTGCAGCGCCCCTATTGTACTACTCACCGTGCACTCTCTAGCAGTATGTGATTCTCATCTCTTATGTCTCTTAAATCACTTTGTCTTCGAAGAACCACGCAGTTGTTTAAAATCCTTCTCTCTCTTTCTCTCTTTTTCTCTTGTCTTCTTTTCTTTCTTTCTATCTTTCTTTCTTTCTTTCTTTCTCTCTCTCTAACTATCATTCTTTCATCCTCTTTATATCTGGCATCAACCCATTCCACTTTTCCCAAATCCACTTTACATGCGTCGACCCCCCCTCCCCCCCCCCCCCCCCCCCACATGGTTTTACTATCGTCCCACTCCACACTCCCCCCCCCACTCCTCCACCTCCTATCCCCCCTTTTCTCTCCTCCTCCTCCTCCTCCTCCTCGTCCCTTGCACACCTCTTTTCACCCTGCTCCTTGCTCCTCCTCTACCTGACTCCCCTCTCCTCCAGTCTTTGTGTGTCCCGGCTCCCTGCTCAGCATCCAGCCGGCCTCCTCTCTGCTGGAGGCGGAGCATCAGTCGGGGGCGTGGTGCAAGGACCC
The DNA here is from genome assembly GCF_963280865.1 of Gymnoscopelus braueri. Classification (NCBI taxonomy): domain Eukaryota; kingdom Metazoa; phylum Chordata; class Actinopteri; order Myctophiformes; family Myctophidae; genus Gymnoscopelus; species Gymnoscopelus braueri. The sequence continues at coordinate 35,597,878 of NC_137604.1, forward strand.
CCTGCAGGCCGGCGATAGGCTGTACGTCATGCCGTGGACACCTTATAGGACGGAGGTGCTGTACGAGTACGCCTCCTGGGACGACTACCGCCAGAACAGGGTCACCACTACCTACAAGTGAGTGTGGCTTCCTGTGTGTGTGTGCGTGTGTGTGTGTGTGTGTGTGTGTGTGTGTGTGTGTGTGTGTGTGTGTGTGTGTGTGTGTGTGTGTGTGTGCGTGTGTGTGCGCGTGCGCGTGCGCGTGTGCGCGTCCGTGCGTGTGTGCGTGCGTGCTCTTGTTTTGGTGGTTTATGAAGTGGTGTCCGTATAATGTAGGAAAAAACACAGTGTCCTCATAAACCACGTCAAACGCGTGTGTGTGTGTGTGCGCTCGTGCGTGCGTGTGTGCACGTGCGTGTGTGTGTGCGTGCGTGCGTGTGTGTGTGTGTGTGGGTGTGGCGTGTGTGTTCGTGGTGTGTGTGTCAGAGGTGGGGTGAATTTTACTTCAGCTCAGTCAATTCATGAGTCTCAATTTCATTTTCCAATACTGCACTGCACTGGGGTCCTGTGGGAATTTTGCACAAGACATGACTAAGTATATAAGAACTGATTAGTTTTACTGCCTGTATACTTACTGTATATTGTACATGATAACCAGATCCCTCTGTCTTTCTATGGACCTTATGTATCTGACTGAATGTCCCCCTGCGGGATCAATAAAGTGCAATCTAAATCTGAATCAATAGGTGGTCACCAAATCTCTTTATTTGTTTTTAAAAATGGGGCAATAGATAATTGATAAATCCTGGAAATTGAAATAATGTAAATAAAAACACTACCTATGTTTAAATTTGAGATTGTCATAAACAATATATTATGTTATATCTGTTTTATAAATGTTGGAAATTGTAGCTAAATCTGCCTCTAACATTTACCATACTCAAGGCTGTGACATCATGAGTGGAAGCAGTAGTTACTGCTGCTTGGCTGCACCACTCAACAAATACAGGGACACTTATATCATATACATATTTAATTTTAGATTTAGCAGTAGAAAGGTTTCCAGAGTCTAGACATTTTGCAGGGCAATATTATGCCAAGTATAGTCAATGCAGTAAGTACAACTAGCATCTTGATCCACTGTGATGTTACCTGTACAACCTGTACAAAAAATCCAAATAATAATATAAAAATGCATCTGATATTGTGTAGTATACATATTCTGTAGTATGTAAATATCTGAAGTTGTCCCTTATCTGTTGCCCTACCTTTGAATAACAGATTTTATTTCTATAGCTTTCTTTATGGATAGATCTCTGCTCGACATGTTTTGTACTGTATAATAAATGTTATGAAGTAGAATCATTTAATACCACTTAAGCCCTATTTTATACTCTTGGCATTTCAAAATAGACGATCTATAAGCTCACAATGCCTGTTGTGAAAAGAAATTGAACAAATCTTTGAAAATCTTCACCTATAATGAGATCACCAAAATAAGGGTGCAAGGGTTAATGTTTTTAGATCCATAGGTAAGAACAATTTTGCTTGAATTGAAACTCGCTGCAAGTGAATATCTGAAAGTGAGTTGACCACAGTGCGGGCGTGTCCTCTGCCTCTCAACTTGTGCTGCAGGCTGCCGAGTCGTGTGGACGGCACAGGCTTTGTGGTGTACGACGGAGCCGTGTTCTACAACAAGGAGCGAACTCGCAACCTGGTCAAGTACGACCTGAGAACGCGCATCAAGAGCGGCGAGGCGGTGGTGGTCAACGCAAACTACCACGATACCTCTCCCTACCGCTGGGGAGGGAAGTCTGACATCGACCTGGCCGTGGACGAGAACGGCCTCTGGGTCATCTACTCCACCGAGGCAAACAATGGACGCATAGTGGTCAGCCAGGTATGACTGACTCTTTGGATCAATGGAGAGTGTAAGAATGGGTCCTACTGTACGTAAGGGGATTTAATACTTTTACAAGATTCAAGATTCAAGATTTTTTTTATTGCCGCATCTTATATACGAGTGATTTTGGTTCCTCAACATTGTAGCAGCAGTAGAAAAACAAAACCAAGTGGAGGGTAATGGAAAATGGCAAACTATACATCAGTCATATAGCACACTTTGATGTGCTTGTGCTGCTCATACTTGTAAATGTATAAGTACAGTTGCACTGTGCAGTATGTGTCTATTTACATGTACATACTGTATGTATGTACATGCATGTGTGCATATGTTTGTGTGTGCAGTCTTAATATGCAAAGTGATATGTGCCAGTGCACGTGGTTTGTGTTCAAATATTGAGGCAGGCGTGTGAGAGGTGTGTGCGATTGTATGTGTCTCTACCTTTTGAAGGATAACCTTCTTGTAGGGTTGTTGATCTTGGAACCTGCAAGTCATTGTGGATAAGAACATTAGCCAAATGCCTAAAATGTAAATTTAAATAGTGAGGGAAAGGAGGGCAGGAAGGCATGTGATCGTGTCTTGTATAGAGCCAGGCTGATCTATCGGGCAGACCAATATATTCGCCATTATTTGTCTTTTTTAACCACTTTATTTCTTATTAGGACTTAAATTATGATTACATAATATAAAGTTCAGTTTATGTGTTTATTTTTTATCTATCAAAACGTTATTTGTGTTTATGTTTGTTTATTTGGTTGCTTATTAGTTAAATGTTCTCAAGTCTAGCTTTTCAAATTGGTTAGAAAACTCAAAAACTCGCTCAAAACTTTTGGTAATCAGTGGTCTAGGATTGGCATCGGAACCAAAACTCTGGCATTGGTCAGCCTCTAGTCTTGTATGCTAATAACTCGACTTCCCCTCCTCTACCTGTGTCCTGTCCTCCAGGTGAACCCATACACCCTGCGCTTCGAGGGCACGTGGGCCACGGGTTTCGACAAGCGCGGCGCGAGCAACGCCTTCATGGCGTGTGGCGTTCTCTACGCCGTGCGCTCTGTCTTCCAGGACGATGAGGGGCAGGCGGACGGCAGGGCCGGTGGGGATATGGTGGTGTACGCCTACGACACCAGCCGTGGCCAGGAGCTGCCAGTGCAAATCCCGTTCCCCAACCCCTACCAGTACATCTCTTCCATAGACTACAACCCCAGAGACAACCAGCTGTACGTGTGGAATAACTACTACGTACTGAGATACCCGCTGCAGTTCACCCCGCCACCACCCACCAAAGGTCCGTTGGAACACGTTTGCCTGGGTTTCATATAACACTGTGAACATTGTAATAACTTGTAGTGACTGTATGGGGCAGAGAGGTTATTAAATGACACCATTTTGCTGTTGATTGCTCCTAACATTGACCACCCCAAAATAATAAATAGTATTAAATGATTAGACATCCATTTTACAGATAACGATAGCCTACTTTGTAGTGGTTGGCTGGCTACAGTCATCTGTGCATACTGGCAACGTAGGAGTATCGCTCCTACAAGCTTTATCAACAATAATCAATTATGAAATGAGAGAAAGTGACTCACTTTTCAGTCATCACAATTTTATGTTGTTTATTTGGTGTGTAATGGCTTTCATGAGGAAAAGGCTGATTATTGACATGCTCGGTGAAATGGGAGGGTTAGAGCTTGGAGAGTGATTTACTCCATTGCGCTCAGTCTGAGCACAATGGAGTAAATCACTGTATTAGTCAGATCTTTATGGTTGCGCATTGTGTCGTGCTCCGAAATAGATTGGCTATTTTTGGTGCTTGACGCCTGCACACAATTAAGTATAAATCAGGCTTAAGAGAGTATCTATGCTCAGCTAATATTGTCTGTGATACACAAGTAAGGAACACAGCTATTCAGCCACCTGTATGCATAGAATAACTACTGTGTAGAGCAGGGGTCTTCAACCTTTTCAGGCCAGGGACCCCCAAACTGATGGGGAGATGGAGCAGGGACCCCCTACCTCGTAGGGTAGGGGGGGCTACCACATATATTGTATATTTATGTATACAATTGTGTTTTATATTGTCTGCTCCTATACGCACCTGCCCCAGTAGGTGTGCAAAAAAAATATCTCTACAAAATATGTATAAACATACCATGTTATTGTGCATTGTGCCTCCATTTATCTGTTTGCTATGGATTCATGTTATGTTTAAAGACAATTTGACATTTTGGGGGGGAAAAACTAAACAAAAATATTGTTTAATCAAACAACAATTTCGCGGACCCCCTGCAGTACCTCCACGGACCCCCTGTTGAAGACCTCTGGTGTAGAGGTTTAAATTGTCCACTGGAAGCATGTGGCTTACTCGTTTGCTCACTTATTGTATTTCCCAAAAAACTGTCTTAAAATAATTCACTCCAGACGGTTGTAAAAATGTACTTGAAGTTTTACTTCTCAAAAGACAAAAAATAATATTCCACAGGTTACAATTGTGTGAGATGAAGACGGTAAGAAAACTGTATGCTTCCCAACTCCAAACTGTCTGACACTGACTCACTCTCAGTCCCACTGATGACAGAAGCTGAGTCTAATCATCAAAATGTCACAGTGACACAATACACACCTGTCCTTACTCAACCTTAATTATCAAAGGCCTTAATTTACAAAGGTACTCTCTGAAGTTCTCTTAAAGCAAAAGTCCTCTTATGTCAATACTTGTACATACATATACCATGAATTAAACATATGAATTTAGCAATTATTTGTCTTCTTCAAATATTTAGGTTTTACCATTTTTACTCAATACACATTAATTATGAAATATCAATATGAACTGTTATCTCTGTGGTTTGGCTTCCACATACTGTATACTGAGGTACAGGTCTGTGGAATGTGTGGGCCTGTGTGTTTAGAAGTAGTGGTGTATTTACCAATGCAACATCCCTACCAGGTCCCCTCTCCTCTCTGATGACCACGGTTCGATCCTACACGGCCACCGTGGCCCTGAGCCCTGTGCGACCATCAGCCTCTCACCCCATCGGCGTGATCAACCGAGGGCCCTTTGACCAGCGACCCATCACAGCCATGGTCCCCCTGACCCCACGCCCACCCCTGCGTGTGCCTCTGGCTCCTGGGGGCCCAGGGCAGGTCGGGGGGTGTGAGGGCCGGGTGGCACGAGGGGTGCAGTGGCCCCCGACCCTGAAGGGAGAGACGGTGGAGAGGCCCTGCCCTAAAGGATCGCTGGGTAAGTGATGTGTGTGCGTTTGTGTGTTGTGTGTGTGTCTGTGTTTTGAGCATGTGATATTGGATCTGTGACATCTTGTGACAGGGTTTGCTATTCTTAAAGGAGAAATCCGGACATTTTAAGTGTTATCTTTGATGTGTCGTTACTCACCTACCGACGTAGAAAGTGGCGTTGATTTTTTCCAGCGATTCCCCTGTCGTCATTTTTTCGACCCCCTCCGTTGGCATAATGGGAGCGCGTGCCTAAGGGAAATTCGTCTATTATAACCGATGCAAAGTTATTTTTTTCTCTACTACTACTCATTGTAGAGTCTCATGATACTCAAACATGCACTGAAAGTCCCTGAGAAGCTATCGCTAATGCCGAACGAGCTAACGCTGGTTGCTTGTTTCTCTCCCAGAACCTGGCAACTCGGTGTTGCCAGGGAGAGAAATAAGCAAACAACGTTAGCTCGTTCGAGGTGAGTAACGACACATCAAAGATAACACTTAAAATGTCCGGATTTCTCCTTTAACTCTAAGATATTTGCTGGCATATGCATTCATGTTTTAGTTGTCCATGCATTTTGTGTTTGGTACTTTGTTTGGTACTTTGTTTGGTGTCTTTGTGTGTGTGTGTGTGTGTGCGTGTGTGTGCGTGCGTGCGTGTGTGCGTGTGTGTGTTATTTGCATGTGTGCGTCTATATCTCGTTTCCCTTTGAAATGTAGTTGCGTGTCCTCTCTTTGAACTCATCTCTAGAACAGAGAGAAAAAAATAGGAGAGAGGGAGACAGATATGGAGAGAGAGAGCATGAGAAATAGACAGAGAGAGAGAGAGAGAGAGAGAGAGAGAGAGATTTGTGTTTTTTATATTACTGTCACCTCTTTTCTCTCTCCATCTCTCTCTCTCTCTTTCTCTCTCCCTCTCTCTCTCTCTTTCTCTCTCCCTCTCTCTCTCTCTTTCTTTCTCTCTCTCTCTCTCTCTCTCTCTCTCTCTCTCTCTCTCTCTCTCTCTCACACACACACACACACACTCACTCACTCTCACTCTGAGGTATGTGGATGGTGTAGATGAGCCTTAGGTACATTATTTCCCCCATTCTAAAGATGCCGCAGGCCTTCTACTCATATAATCTTATCTCATCATGTGTAGTTGTTAGTACTGCTACTTAAAAGAGGGAGGAGAGGAGAGGAGAGGAGAGGAGAGGAGAGGAGATTGGCAGGGAGAGAAAGGGGTGACAGCACCTCAGATAACCTAGTGCTCTCTCTATCTGCATCCGGATCCCACTGTCTCTTTATCTTATCCTTTATGTTCACTCATTCTCTCTCTCATCTTCTGTCTTTCTCTCTTTCTCTCTTTCTCATCTTGTGGAGTTGAGCTATTACCATCTGACGGTCAAGTTGGACTCTTTTAGAAACATGCAGTGCATTGAAGGGGGCACTCTGTTCCGTTCAGGATGACATATTGGTGCTTTCTTTCTTCTCCTTTTGGGGCAATTTGATTTCGATGAGATGTATTGTGTCCAGGTAGTTCAGTCGGTAAAGCATTCTTACTGCGGGTGGACTGACAATTGGGAGTACAATGAGAATTTGTATTTTGTTTTGACAAGGAAAGAGATTGTCCCACTGGTTTGTCTCTCATATTCAACATCAAAAACAAACATTTGATTTGTTGTTGCTTTAGTAAAATGTAGCCTGTAATGTAGCCTGTAACCCTCCTGAAAATAGTCATTTGTTAAAAAAGGTTACTCATCAGATTCTGTGATCTACCTTCTCTTCAGTGAGGGTAGGTCACAGAATCTGATTGGTAACCAAAAGTGGCGTAGCACCGTAATGTGGGTTTTGGTTTAGGCTGGTTTGCATCTACTTGATTTCATAGGCAAGTTGTGACAACAATCTTGGCCTGTATCAGCAGTGTGTGCACCATTATGCTTTGAATGCAATTTGGTTTTGATGTAGACCATTGGTTCTCAACCGTTTTCTATGTTGTTATACATCAACGTTTTCATGTCAAGGATGTCAAGGATATTGTATATCTTCTATTCTTGAATAGCCAAAGTATAAAATAATGTTTTTTATGTGTGTGTGTGTGTGTGTGTGTGTGTGTGTGTGTGTGTGTGTGTGTGTGTGTGTGTGTGTGTGTGTGTGTGTGTGTGTGTGTGTGTGTGTGTGTGTGTGTGTGTGTGTGTGTGTAGGCATAGCCTCCTACCAGTGCATATTGTCTCCTGTTGGATGGAACTCCAGAGGGCCTGACCTCTCCAACTGCACCTCTCCCTGGGTCAGTCAGATTGCACAGAAGGTTAGTCACACCCACCCACACACACACACACACACACACACACACACACACACACACACACACACACACACACACACACACACACACACACACACACACACACACACACACACACACACACGCATCATGCATAATGCATACATGCTGTATACAGTACATACCCACACATACGTCCACAACCAGGACCCACCTTCATCTACAGACGCACACACACATATCCACACAATACGTACACAAACATGCATGCACACAAACACATACATGTGCACATATATGCACGCTCGCACACACACACACACCCACCCACCACAAACACGCAAGCACACACATACACGTGCACACAAAAGTGCATACGCCTACAGTATGCATTTGCATACGGGCAACAAACATATTCCCACATGCATACAAAAATACATATATACACACGCATACACATACACACGCAGAAGTGCATATGCATGCAGTATATGCATTTGCATACAAGCACCACTCACACATGCACACACCACACATGCGCCAATGCCCTGCAGCCCGTTAGGCAGTGGCTCCCTTGCATCTTAATGTTAAATGTTAAAATGTTTGACGATTATAACCCTGCCAAACCCTCTGAAACCCTGACCCACAAACCCTCTCCACCACTTTGTCCTCCACAGATTAAGAGTGGTGAAAACGCAGCCAACATCGCCGGTGAACTTGTTAACCTCACTCGGGGGCGGGTCTACGCTGGTGATGTCAGCATGTCCGTCAAGCTGATTGAGCAGCTATTGGACATCCTGGACTCCCAGCTCCAGGCCCTGAGACCGGCCAATAAGGAGTCAGCAGCCCGGAACTACAACAAGGTGAAAATCAAATATTTCTTCATGCTTAACCTCTTCCCAGACGTGAATGAAGGGAGAAGAGTGTTTTGCACCTAATAACAGAACCTTTGGTGTTGTGCTTTTCTCCAATTCAGCTGCAGAAAAGGGAGCGCACATGCAGAGCCTACGTTCAGGTAAGCTAAGGCGTGGTTTTCAAAGTGAGGTCTAGAAACCCCAGAGGTCCATCCTCCAATGTGTTTTTTCGTTTCTTATCACTGTTATTATTTGGAAATTGTATTTGCGAACGCGGAAGGAGGCGCGGCGAAGCCGCGCCTCCGACCAAGTGGAGCTTACTATGTAACCCTGCTCAGGTTGTGTGTGTGTCTGTCTGTGTGTCTGTCTGTGTTCATGCTCTCATAATGCTCTGATTACAATGCACAACAGCCTCCTCTGATTACAATGCACAACAGCCTGCAAAACACACACACACACACACACACACACACACACACACACACACACACAATGTCAATGTTCTCTCCCCATCACGGTGAAATAACACGGATTACAAGTCCGTAAATACACAATATTTTCGAGCTGCGTTCGCTTCCAGCGTTCGCGCGTCTTACTACATTATAACTATTATTTTCCCTCCCTCTCTCTCTCTCTCTCTCTCTCTCCCTGCCTCCAACCCTGCCAGGCTGTGGTGCAGACCGTTGATAACCTGCTTGGCCCTGAGGCTCTGGTCTCCTGGGCTGATATGAGCAACGATGACCAGTCTCGCTCTGCCTCACTGCTATTAGACGCTATGGAGAAAGGAGCCTTCCTGCTGGCTAACAATCTGTACGAAGGTCGTTTCAGCGACAGGTCACCCAACGTCGGTAAGTGCATGCCAATTACACACAAGGCAACTCGGTGCCTGACCTGCTGGGGAATAATTAATTGAATGCATCTCTAATGAACTCTCTGCCGTGTGTGCGTTTGTGCGTGCGTGCGTGCATGCTCGTGTGTGTGTGTGTGTGTGTGTGTGTATGTGTGTGTGTGTGTGTGTGTGTGCGTTCGTGCGTGCGTGCGTGCTCGTGTGTGTGTGTGTGTGTGTGTGTGTGTGTGTGTGTGTGTGTGTGTGTGTGTGTGCGTGCGCGCACTTAGATCTGGAAGTGTACGTGCTGAACACAGAGGCAGAAATACAGGACCTGACGTTCCCGCACTCCTATGACAGTGACAGTATTTTACAGATCTCTGCACCGGCCCTGCAGCAGTACAGCAACAATGGTCAGTGACACAGTCTACACTGCATCACACTAGAACATTCTCACTGTCCATTTAACTGTGAGAGAGTGCTCAGAGTAGTACAAATAGAACCAAATGGACCCATACGGTTTTGACTATATACACCAAGTTTCTGTACACAAGCTTCTCCATGCCCGAGAATAAAGTAATAACGGAAGTGAGAGTGTTTGCGTGTTTGAGACCGGGGGTGGCGGGGCGAGGGGCAGCGTGCTGAAGCGAAAGACACAAGTGGTTCGGGAGAAACCGTGTTACAGCACACAGCAGCAGAGTTAGTTTCACTTTTCGGATGTCAGATTCGTTTTTCCATACTCACTTCCTTAATTTGAAATGACTGATTCACCTTCCTTCCTTGTTTTTCTTGAATGTTAAGAATGTGATTTAGCATATTGTTTAGAGTTTAGACAATATGCTTTAGACAAATGCTAGGTTCATTGTTTACCTGGTATCCTTTAGTTTAAACGATCAGATTGTTATTCAGATAGCATATTGTTTTAGACCAGTGTTCATTTTGACAGCAAACTTTCATATTTTAGTCATTTGAAATGTTTTATTTGACTAAATATCATAAGACTAAATCTACAGTTGATTTAGTCGACTAAAATGTAATTTGGCGGGCCGTGATGGCGTCGCAATGCCTGATTTATACTAAGATGTATGCCGAAAATAGCTGATCTACAAGCTCACAACCACAAGCCACAGACGTGTTGTGAGCTTGTAGATCAGCTATTTTCGGAGCGTGACAAAATTACTTGTCTTAGTTCTACCAATCTGGGAACCCATAGCCAAATGAGAAGGAAAAACAGCGCCCTCTGCTGTTTGTACTATCTCACTTGGCTCTGGGACAATGACGACGGAGCACCCGTGCGCAAGGAAACCGGGGTTTTGGTCTGCCTTCAGCGTTTCACTTCCGGTGGTGCGACTATGTTTTCATTCCCACTAACAATATGTCTACACGGAACACTAACACCACTTCTCCCAGAGAACATGGATCGTTTTGGTTATAAGCCCACTTGTTTCTATGATAAAAGAGCAAGATAAAATGTGAATATCTTTTCGTGGTTTTGTCTGCTCCGCGGACGCTATTGTTAAATTATTTTCGGTTGGTTTCGAGTGGGGAATGATCGGCGGACACGTAAATCCCGCCCACTACATTTGATTGGGTAAAGCGCGGCCTGCTTCCTGATCTGAAGGCACGCCCACTTGTAGCCCAGTGTGTACATGTTATGACGAACCTTCACGACAGATTCCAACGCAGAGCAGAATCTGTTCTTGAGAGATTATAGTTCTACTGGATCTCTTCTCCACTAGTCCCTCCCTAACATTTTAGTCTAGTTATCATTTGTTGACATAATTGTCAATACAGTATATTTAGAAAAAGGTAGTCGACGTACATTCTTTGTCATAGTTTTAGTCAACGAAATGAACACTGATTTAGACAGATGCTTGTGTAGTCGCTCTGAATAAATATTAGAGAGTCTGCTAAATGCTTAAATTGTAAATTGATTGTAAATTGTATGTGTCCTGCCATCTCCACCCATGACTCCATCTGCAGGTCAGGTGAAGCTGGTTCTGTCCCTCTATAAGAACCTGGGCTCCTTCCTGACCACCCACAACTCTACTCTGCGGCTGGGCGTGGCATTAAGCCAGGGGTCAGAGGTCAGGGGGAGGAGCCTGGTGGTCAACTCCCACGTCATCTCGGCGTCCGTCCACAGAGGCTTCAACAGGGTGTACCTCTCTGAGCCCGTCATCTTCACCCTCAGACACCTGCAGGTGTGTGTCTTTGAAGCTTCAGCCAGGAATTCCTTTTATCAACCAAATTGTGAACTACTTTCGATGAGTCACATGTTGCGGCGCACATGGGCATGTGTGTGTGTGTGTGTGTGCGCGCATGTTTGATAATGTGTGCTTTTGTTCACAGCTGGAGAACCACTTTGGCCCCAACTGTTCATTCTGGAACTCGTCGGGGTCCTCTGGGAGTGGCAGGTGGTCCGCACAGGGCTGCCGCCTGTTGCACTCCAACAACACACACACCACCTGCGCGTGTAACCACCTGTCCAGCTACGCTGTCCTTATGACCTACCAACAGCCTGCTGTAAGCACACACACACAAACACACACACACATGCACACTCACACCATGCGCACGCACACACACATTCGATCGATTCAATTCAGAATGCTGAATTAGTTTGAAAAAATATATTAAATTCACAAATATTGAGGAGGAACTGATTCACTCAGTTTTAGTGGAATATAGACAGAAGTGATGCACTTCTCAGCACATTTAATTTAAATTAGTTCCATGTTTCATTCAATTGATTATAATTCATAATTCAATTGCTGTTGAATCGCTGCAATTGAATCATGCAGCATCACGATGCTTCAATGCATATTCACACCCCTAATACCAACCGTACACACAGGCCTACACTAGCAGTTATATACAGCTGCGCACAAATATACTGCACACCACCAGTGGTGGAAAGTAACTAAGTACATTTACTTAAGTACTGTACTTAAGTACAATTTTGAGGTATTTGTACTTTACTTGAGTATTTCCAATTTCCAATACTTTTACTTCTACTCCACTACATCTCAGAGGCAAATATTGTACTTTTACTCCACTACATTTACTTGAAAACTTTAGTTACTAGTTACTTTTCAGATATAAATTATGATATAATGAAACATACACTAACCACTTTAAACCTATTTTAAACCTAGGCTATTTGATGCGACGCGTTGTGAGCTTGTATATCGGCTATTTTCAAATATTTAGTACTTTTACTTTTGGTACTTTAAGTACATTTTGATGCCAATACTTGTACTTTTACTCAAGTACATTTTTAATTCTGGACTTTTACTTGTAACAGAGTATTTTTATATTGCATTATTGGTACTTTTACTTAAGTAAAGAATTTGAGTACTTTTTCCACCACTTTTCCACTCACCTTGCACACACACACACACACACACACACACACAGTTTGCAAATCACTCCCCATCAGACTAGTGAATCTTTCATTTCTCTTGTCAGTCTGGCGCAGGTGTGGAAGAGCTGCTGGTCTATGTGGTGTCCTGGGTGGGCATCTCTGTTGCGCTGGTGTGTCTGGCAGCCTGCATTACCACCCTGTGCTGCCAGGGGGCACCCTGGCACACGGACCACAGCAGCATCCATTGCAACTTGTGGGCCAATCTCTTCATCACCGAGCTGCTGTTCCTCGTTGGTGCAGACAAGGCCCAGTTCCCAGTGAGTGCTGTGATAGTGGACCAGTCCGGAGTGGAACAGTAGGATTATTAAAGAATAAGAAATAAGCTTGCTAATATTTCTTTTGTGTAATTCTACCATAGTACATATTGGTTTGTCAGTGGATATTCAGCTGTCAGACAGCATTGGTGAAGGAAACACCTCCTTCAGGTGTTCAGGACAACTGATGGGTGCTCTGAACACCCTCCCCAGATCCTCTCTATAGTTTTAACCTAACCAACCCATGTCTAAACTTAACCATAACAATGTGTGTCCTGAACCATCTAAAAGCTATACATAATTTATTTCTTACAAGCCGTTTTACACATTGTCGTTGTCAGGTGGAAACCTTGCATGTCCAAAGCCGTTAAGGAAAAAAGAACCTGTGATCCAATGGATCCACTGTAATCGTTATTTAGTTACAAGCTCTTGTTAATACTTTTCATTGGTTAACTATTTATAAAACCCACAGACACACTTACGGTATTAATTTACGAAAAAAAACTAAGGAGATACGAGGTGTCTGCCTGACAGCAACGGCATGCACCTCTAGTGACGCCTCCCTTTGCACTCAACCTCCCTTTCACATTTCCAGGTGGCATGTTCCATTGTTGCTGGCCTGCTGCACTTCTCCCTGCTTTCTGTGTTCTGCTGGTTGTGTCTGGAGGGGGTGGAACTGTACCTCCTGCAGCGGGAGGTATTTGAGGGACGGACCTCCAGGAGGAAGTACTTCTACCTGTGTGGCTACTCCATCCCTGGCCTGGTGGTGGCTGTGTCTGCAGCCATAGACTTCAGAGGCTACGGCTCACACACTGCGTAGGTGGAGGAATGACGTGTTTGAGTGTGTGCGTGCGTGTGTGGGGGTGTACGTGTGTGAGTATGTACGTGCGCGCGTGTGTGCGGGTGTAACGTGGTTGATATTGCATGGTGTAGCCCCTTTCTATGAATGCACTAGTAAAGTTTCTCAGTAGAGTGCATACCTCTGTCAACACTATGCAATTGTCAAGTTAAGCCATTTCCACTTGAGAATGAATGATTATGTAAAGTAATATGACCTTGCCCTTGAGTGTAACCCAAAAGTTAATCAGCTCTCTGCCTACTGATCACTCCCACCATGTTTCATTAAAGTTTCTGCCAATATGTTCTGACATCTGTGTTCCCCTTGAATGTGAACTTGAATTTTGAACTTTTTAGTCCAAAATTACTGATAATTCCCACCGAGTTGCAGGACACCCGGGTCATCTGTTCTCGAGTTATTTTGCTAACAAACCTCGATTGTGACCTTGACATTTGAAAATGTAAGAATCCTACTGATCATTCCCACCACGTTTCATGAAAATCCGGCCTCCGTTCTTGAGTTATTGTGCTTACACAAAAGGAATGGGGCGAATACATAACCCTGTCCAACCCTGTACAGACTGGATATAACTGCTGTAATGTGTGTGTGTGTGTGTGTGTGTGTGTGTGTGTGTGTGTGTGTGTGTGTGTGTGTGTGTGTGTGTGTGTGTGTGTGTGTGTGTGTGTGTGTGTGTGTGTGTGTGTGTGTGTGTGTGTGTGTGTGTGTGTGTGTGTGTGCGCGTGTGTGCGTGTGTAGGTGCTGGCTGCGGACAGACAATTATTTCATCTGGAGTTTCCTTGGGCCTGTGTCGGTCGTAATAACGGTGAGACCTTATACTCAAACACACAGTCAGTAAGGTCATCTGTAAACATTACTTTGAGTGAATGATATTGACTGAGACTGGTGAACAGTCACCATCCCATAGCTGACCATTGACCTTATTTGACTTCAGCTGAACCTGGTAGTCTTGGTGATGACCCTCCATAAGATGCACAGCTCAGCAGCCCTCAAGCCAGACTCCAGTCGCCATGACAATCTGAGGTCAGTATCACAGGGTGTGTTTTCTCTGTTTTAGTTCAGGGGAGGTTAATGTCCAGAGCTAGAAACACCAAGCTAACAAAGCTCTCCTTTTTTTCCCTTCTTTTTTTTCTTCAGTAACAGGGGTCTCCCTGTCTCCCCAGCTCTTTAGTAAAGAGAAAATGCCTTTTTAGGGACACACATTTTATCGCAACGACCATTCATCAGCTTCAATTATATAGTGTTCCAGTTCCAATTGTGTCCGCTCTTTTTTTGTTTTTGTTTCATCACTTCCAATTTCACTTGTTTATCCAGTATCCTGTATGAGTTCACTCTCCTGATTAGATAACATTGGTATCCCAACCTGAAAACGTATTTTCTGTTACCGAACCATCACTCTAGCAGCGATTATTGTCAGAATATAGAACTATTTAACACTTACTTTAACAAAAGAATATAACTTCCACAACAGTTAATAATACGGTAGATTTTGATTCAGTAGCTTTGTTCAAGTTCAGGTTTATGAATTTCAAAAGTGGAGATAAGGGTTGCAATGAGCATTTCATTTCCAACTGCACAGACAAGATAAAAGCTATGAGTAGAAAATAAGGTCCTGGGGCTGGTTGGCAGAAGCATCTTATCTCGCATTGCGACACCTTGTTGTGAGCTTGTAGATAGAAGAGATTTGGAGTACATGGGGGAAAAAGAGGGGACCAAGTCTAGATGCATGGGGTCAACCAAGTAAATATAGGGTTTAAGTGGTGAACCACTTGAATCTCCGCATGCCTAATTGCCTATTCTGCGGGGGAACGTTTGCCAAAAATAGCTGAACACGTTTTGCACTTGTAGATTGGCTGTCTTTGGAGAAGAGATTTGGTGTTGACAGAAAAAAGTTAAGCAGAAAAAGTACAGAGCTTTGTGCAACCGGCCACTGAATCGGACAGAACAAACCCTCTCCACTGTGGTTCCAACAGGGCGTGGGCGGTGGGCTCCCTCACCCTCCTCTTCCTGCAGAGTGTCACCTGGTCGTCGGGCCTGGTGTTTGTCTCCGCCCCCTCCCTGCTCCTGGCCTACCTCTTCTCCTCCCTGAACACGGCCCAGGCCCTGCTCATCACCATCCTGCACTGCACCCTCACCAGGAAGGTGGGTCCCCCGTGTGTGTGTGTCCGTACGTGTGTGTGTGTGTATGTGTATGTGTGTGTGTATGTGTATGTGTATGTGTATGTGTATGTGTGTGTGTGTGTGTGTGTGTGTGTGTGTGTGTGTGTGTGTGTGTGTGTGTGTGTGTGTGTGTGTGTGTGTGTGTGTGTGTGTGTGTGTGTGTGTGTGTGTGTGTTTACACTATGTAGACTGCAGCACCGTACTGCTGTTGTAAAGGGGGAATGAGAATGTCCAGCAGACAGTGTAGCATTAGAATGATATTTCAGCAAAATACAGTTTTAATATTCTTATATAATTATTCATGTTTACATCTTAAATATCCCTCTGCGTTCACACTGGCAGCTACAAAAGATACAAGTCACTGTTGAAGTGTTGATCAACACTCTCATTGACTTCATGCATGTGTCTGACAAGAAACATGTAAAGGACTAGAAAAAGTGCTCCTCGGAGCCAGGTCAGGTAGGTTAATGTGGGCCAGCAATGTGCGGAATAGAGATACTGATTTGCGTGATGTTTGGACAAAATCTGTAGGAGTAATATCCCAAAAAATGATTTGCAAAAATTGGCCTCCTGGTGGCGCTATAACAGGAAGATCTGGAGAATTCGCATCCAGGGAGTGTGTGTGCACAGTTTCGCTGTGATCGGGCCAACGGCGCCGGAGATTTGACGGGGCGGACGGACGGACGGACGGACAGACCAGCGGACGGACAGTGTGCAAAACATAGTCTCGGCCACACCTTTGGCCTGGCCGAAACAAAAATAAAGCCTGGAGTTATATGGAACTAGCCCCCCCCCCCCCATTATAAGCAGGAATTGTGTGAGAAGATGACTGGAAAACATGGATATGCTGTACCAAACAAGACAGGTCGTGTTTTAGCTTTGTACTGCAGCTGCAGTTGAAGCCAGCTCAACTCGGATTGTAGCTTTGTAGATTTTGTAGCAGCCACAAACGTCGAGTATAGCTTTGTATCTTCATGTCGCTGGCTTCCATTCAAAATGAATGGTGGACTGTAGCTTTGTATCTGCCAGTGTGAACACAGCAATAATCCACAATCTTGCATGAACTCGTCTCTGTGTATGTACATGTACAGTATGTACATATCTGTGTGTACAGTATGTGATATATTTAGAGATTATCGCCCAGGCCTTGTTCATTGCCCAAGGCTGGATAAGCATCAACGATTGCCAGTCAATTATTTATCAAAAACTCAAAGCTTTATTTACTTGCCAGCGCAAGGAGAAAATTGATTAACATGACTGTCAATATGGAACTGCCCCGGTGAACAAAATAGTCCCACTGGGATTTCCCTACAGTGTGGGGAGGGAGTTAACGGAAAACATGGCCGTGCTGCTGGTGTGCCTCACCTTTGTTGGCGCACAGCCTTTCTGTGACCAGTTGTAGGTCGCTGTTTTCCGCTCTGTGTTTTGGTTCCTTTGCATCCTAATAAACTCAAGTGGCTCCTGCACTGGTTGGCCAGTTGCCTTATCAGCCCTTATAGGGCTGACCAATCAGTGCAAGCCATCCCTTTATCACCCCCCCCCCCCTCACCCAGGCCAAATAAAGGCTGCAGGCTGTGAGATAAATATACACAGTATATCGTCGCTGTCGGGTGGAAACCTTGTATGTCCAAAAACTGTTAATTTTCAGAAAATGGAAAAAAGAACCTGCGTTAAAAATGTGTAAAATGTAGTTACTAGTCACAAGTTTGTTCAGTATTTTTAATTTTTTTTAAACACACAGACAGACTGAACCACTTTACCTTTCAAATACTTTTTGAAAGGAATTGAATTGATTTTACAAAACAGCGCTGTTGTATGGAAAAGCAGGGCATTCAATTCCAGGGGAAAAAACAAAATATAAAAAGTTGAAATAATGGAGACACAAGGTTTCTGCCCGACAGCAACGATATATATATTTGTGCGTAGGGTCAGAAGGACTATGGCCGATGCCTGCGTTTTTCCCAGTGCTGTGGCTCGTCCTCTGGCAGCTCTCCTGACTCGGTTAAGGGCTCGGCCCTGCGGTCCAACAGCCGCTACAGCAGCAGCCAGGCACGCAGAGCCACTGCCAACAGACAGGTATAGAGCATTGTTCCATTATTTACGCACTCAAACATTTGGCATCGCATCCTGCTCTTGAACGCATCCAAATTTGCATCAATCGCCCCATGGTTCTCTGTTTGTGTCTCTGACTTTGTCTCTGCCTCCGTTTCTGTCTGTCATGCTCTCTTTCTTTTTCTGTTTCTTTGTATCTTTCTCCAACGCTGCCTGTGTGTCTTGCTATCTTCCTCCGACTGTTTTTGACCGCGGGTGTATGTGTGTGTTCATTTGTTCCAGAGCCGTATTAGAAGGATGTGGAACGACACAGTGCGCAGACAGACAGAGTCGTCCTTTATTGCTGCAGATGTCAACAACACTCCAACACTCAACAGAGGTGAAGATCTGTATACATTCACACCTTTGTTCTTCACCTTAATGCATGTTCTCTCTCTGGCCATGTGATACTGACATTCTTTACTCTCTGAATGAATAGCACAAGCATGTCTTAGTTCATTCTGGTCTTATGGGTGTGCACATTTGACATTTTAGCTGATTTCCCTTTTCCAGAGTGACAAAGTATCAAAGCACTGCATGCACTGTAAGGGAAAAGTAGCGGAACAAGAATGAAGAAGAGCGATGGAGTGATTTAATATACATCACAAATCAACACAAGGGCATATTAGAGTGTGCAAAGGAGGGAGATATGGGAGAGTGGAGAGTAGGACGTGAGGTATTTCTGGATGAGTTTCAGTTTATGACAGAAGACAGAGAGAGAGAGAGAGAGCGACTCAGCTTTTCCAAATGAAGTTGGAAGGGCATTCCGCCATTAAAGAGCCAGGACTAGGGAGAAGAGTTGAGACTGGGGGAACAGGTGGCATGTGTTCTACAGACATCGATTGTTTCTAGTGTAATTATTTGTCTGAGATTGTTTGTATTTCACCCCCCTCGCCAGCTGCTTTAGGGAACCATTTCCTGACTAACCCAGTGTTGCAGACCCATCCTGGAGCCTCTCCATATGACACTCTGCTAGCCCAAGGGTACAACCAACCCTTCACCTCCACAGGTATATACCTCAACACAGTGCTTTCTACAGCTGCTGTCAGTCTGCCCCTTTGTCTTGGCTTCTTTTATCCTTTTTATACACATGCTCAGCTTCTCTCCTCTCGTTGTTTGTCAGTTCTGACTGTGTTCTTATCTTGAACCAAACAAACTTTTCTAACTTGTTTGTGTAGATCTCTGATGCTTGAAAAGTAACAGTTCACAGTTCACAATCATAGAACAGTTTATTGTTGTGAGTCTAATTTCTAACTTAATATAAAATGTACTATACTGTTCATGCCATTTGCTGCGATTGTTAACTGCAGTCTGCAGTGTAGTGTGACCTTGACCTTGAAAAGTGTGTGTTTTGTCTTTTGTCCTTCCCCTTCCGTGTCTCTCTGTCTAACGTGGATCGATAGGAACCTTCAGAAACAGCCAGAGTATGAGCTCTCTTTTATTGTGCTCACTCTATAATCATTCAGCACCATTTCGTTGTGTATTATGGTTCTGTCAACAGTCATGACAATACAAACAGAGACCATGAAAACATTCAAATATCTTCCATATCCATATGGTTGCATAAAATTCCATTCAATGATACTGCTGTTACTGTTATCCAAATCGATCTATACCAGTCCCTCTGCCCATCCATCCATTATGTTCATTCATCTCAAGCTCATTTACACCAATGGTTCTCAAAGTGGGGTCCTTGAGGGGGTTCAAAAGGGTCCTCAGCAAAATGAAAAACAGTTTAAACACTTTAACCCAAATTATAGTTTTTTGACTATTGGAAAATAGCCAGCTATCTACAAGCTCACAATGTGATGCGTTGTGAGCTTGTTTAAAACATGTTGACAAAGGTTGACAAATGACTTATTGGGGTCCCTGGCACAAAATCTTTTCAAATGGAGGTCTGTGACCTTATGCATATCAATTTGGGGGTCCTTCAAATTAAAAGGTTTGAGAACCACTTACTTACACAAGTTCTGCTCTGACTCACGTCTATCCTCTCCCTAACAGAGGGCGGTGCATCCCAGAGCCAGGAGTCCTGCGGGCTGGACAGTGTGTGTCTCAATGGAGGCTACACCCCCAACACCTTCACCCTGCACGGTCTGGGAGGTGCCGGACCGGGCTCCCGGGCCGGGGTGGTGGGCAGCAGCGACCTCCTGAGGGAAGCGGTGGGGGATGATGTCTCCCCAGGCCTCCTCACTCCCCATGGGGCGTCGGAACTGGCCGGCGGGGCCGGAATGCGCAGGAACCTGTCCGATGCCGCAGCTCTGGAGAAGATGATCATCTCGGAGCTGGTTCAGAGCAACTTGAGGCCCTCTGTGGCCATGCCCGTGCCCCCGGAGCGCTACGGCAGCCTTGCAAGGCCACACCACCACGACAGGCCCACTCATGCCGCTACGTTGACTCGCCACCCTCAACAACAACCACCTCCGCCGCCCTCGGACGGGGTCTGGGCCGCCACCATGCAGACGCACATTCGTCACAACAGCGCACAAGACGCCGGCTGGACGCACGCTAGCAGGCACCAGACGCAAATCCAGACTGACGCACACGCCGCGTCGACGCGCGTCCAGGATCACGCTGGGACGCCGCGGCTGCAGGACGGCTGGTCGCATCCCGCGGTCTCCCCCACAGACTCTGAGGTTCACGAGCAACAGCAGCAGCAGCTTCAGGACCGAGAGAGGTCGCAGCTGCAAAGCACCCTGGGCCGTCGCGGGGGGCTCCAGGACAGACAGCAGCAGCAAGCCCGTCCCCCCGACGTTCAGGCTCGTCCCTACTCCTCCACCCTCAGCCGCACCCCCGGCACGCTGGCCCGGCATCGCGCGGGGGTGGGCGAGATGGGCCTGGGGACGGAGCGAGACAGAGAGAGGGACAGAGACAGAGACAGGATTCTTTACCGGGACAGACCCTTACCCCCTCCTCCGCCCCCGCCGCCTCAGGAGTCCGAACCCCTGTACAAGGCTCTGGAGGAGCCGCTGCTGCTGAAACAGAGGGACGTGGGCCTGGATGGATGGAGAGCAGGGCAAGAGAGAGACAAGGAGGAGGCCTTCCTGCTGAAAAGAGACGCTTCCATGGAGGACTGGAGAGCGGGAGCCGAGCGAGAGAGGGAGGAGTCATTTCAAGCTCAGAAGCGAGACCCTGCAATGGATGAGTGGAGAGGCGGGATGGAGCGAGGGAGAGAGGAGCCCCTCCTTTTAGATAGAGACGGAAGGATGGAGCTGTGGCGTGGAGGAGCGGAGCCCGGGAGGGAGGAGACGTTCATAACGCAGAAGAAGGACTTCGAGCTGGACGGGTGGAGAGCGGGGATGGAGAGAGAGAAGGAAGCCGCTCTGTTCTTGAAGGACAGGGACGGCTGGAGAGGAGGGGTGGAGAGAGAGAGCGAGGACTTTAAACAGAAGGACAGGGCGCTAGAGGTGTGGAGAGGAGGGATAGATATTGACAGGGAGGAATCCTTCCTGTTTGAGAGCAAAGACGGAGGCATGGAGGGATGGAAGAGAGGGAAAGACAGAGGGAACGCGCAGCCGCACCGCTACCGCGGCGATCCGGACGACTCTGACAGCTTCGCCCTGCCCCTGACCCCTGACCTCGACCTTGATCCCGACTCCTCCCCCATTTACGCCAGAGATTCCAACCCCTCCCCCCTCTACCCCGGAGACCGCCGCACGCCGCCCGTCAACGTCTTCCCTCGGAGCTCTCCGCCGACAAACATCTTTGTTCCCCGAGAGGCCAACTCCCCCCCGAACCTCTACTCCCGCCACTCCCCTCAGGTGTACAGCCGGAGCAGCTCCCCGCCGCGCTTCTACACTCGAAACTCCCCGCCCGCTCTCTCCTACCCCGACAGCAGCCCCGAAGGCAACGAGGACGTCAGCCCTGCCGGCGGTCAGCCGCAGCGGCCCGCTCTGGAACTGCCCTATAGCCTGGGACGCCCCCCACTGGGCCCGCGGCCCAATCACTTGCAGACCTTCTACCAGCCGCCGCCGCTGGCAGCCAATGGGGAGACGGCGTACGCGGCAGAGCCCCCCACCGAAGAAGAAGACGGACAGATGCAGCGAGTGACGAGCCTGTGACTAGGGCGGTGGTGATCGGGGTATAGAAACCAGGGAGGAGGAACGACGGCGGCCTTACAAAAGCGACAACAAAACAGTTGGCGGTACTGATGAGGATGATGACGGTGACGATACCGACAAGGCTTGAGGAAAAGCGATGATGATGATGATGGTGATGAAGGCTCCTTCCTGTTTCTATCTCCCGATCACCACGAGACTTCCCCCCCTTCGCCCTTTTCATGGTTTTGTTACTTTTTTAAAGACTGTAATCCATTTATAAATTACCTTTTTTCTGTCTACCTTTCTCTCTGTCTCCGTCCATTCCCCTTCTTCTCCCGTCTTTCCTAAACCACTGGTTCTCAACGTCGGGTTTGGGGCCCACCAGGGCTCCAAATGGACCCTTTCGGGTCTATAACTCCGAGAGGTTACCAAGGGAACCATTTGTGGGCCCCGGGCTAGACGTTGAGAAACAGTGTCTTAAACCCTCCTGTGTGGTATCTTCTCATTGGTGCTTTATCCTTATGGACTCATTGTCTGAATTTCTATTGGTTCATCCTCTGGGTGTTGCCCTTCCCTGTAGCAAGCAAACAGTGTGTCAAAGAAGCACTAGTATGTTGCCAAAAAAAGAAAAGAAAAGAGAAAAAAATCCTTTCAGAACATGTGCATGAATTTATAGTGGCTTTACAAGGCTACATACTGTAGGAGGAACATGTTTTTATGTGTGTGGGTGCGTGTGCGCGTGCGTGGGTGTGAGTGTGTGTGTGTGTGTGCGCACGCGTACGTGAGTGTCTGGGTGTGCGTGTCTGTGCATGCGTGCATGTGTGTATGCACGCGTGCCGTGTGCGTGCCTGTGTTTGAGCTGCGTGGGTGTGTGTACATCGCTCTTGTATAAACAATGTATCACAATGCAGCATTTTATCAATATCAATGGGGACCCCTCATGCACACGCCCTCTTCCTGCTGTTTTTTGAACTCTTGACCAATCCCACTTCACATCAAGACCAAAAGCGTACAGTCCTCCAGACAGAGACTGTTGGTGATGGAACATATTGCCCTGGCATTTGCCATGGCAACAGAACTCTTTGAGCTCCTGAACCGATCATATAAGCCTCAGAACTTTTATTGCGTTCCCCCCCCCGAGACCCGTGTACATAGACGACCCCAAAGTGTTCTGATTGTCTTGTATTGCTATTGAAGTTCAAGTAAAGATGTGAAACCATTGCATGTCCATCCTTCTGTTGGTGTGGGTGTCAGGAGAGATTGAGAACGAAGAAACGATCAATTTAAGGGCTGATGGGTGGGACTCATGCTGCTACAAGAAATACCAAACTCAAATGCATTTCACATTTATGTTACCAAAGATATATATTTTAAAATATATTTTGAGAAAAAGAGGGGAAGTCCGCACACTGTTTGAGCTCCCAGTGGAAGAGTCTTTTTATTTGTTAGGCATAACAAATATGCCTAACAAATAAAAAGACTCTTCCACTCCGAGCTCAAACGGTGTGTGGACTTCCCTTCTTTTTCTCATGTACGTATTGATGTCCAGCACCCGATTAACTGTTTTAGGATGTGCATGCTTACCCCTTGTTCCAAAATATATTATTTTGAACCATATTTTCTGAAAAAATATTTCTGGCCATTTTTGTTTTATATTAGAAAAATGGCATTTATTTTCTTTATGGTATATGAAGGAAGCATAATGAGACTAATTTAGAGTGTATGATAAAGAGGTATCCAATTATAATTTGTAAACGCAACTAGAACCACTGACTGTATATAAAGACAGGAATACACTGTAGGAAATACAACATATACTGTACACAGGCTCAAATCAAAGTTGGAGAAAGACGCAAATACTGTAGAAATGAGTATTTCTAAATAACTTGACGTCAAATGGTACAACTGTTTAAAAAATAAGTCACCATTGCCTTTAATGGTCTGTGCACTCCTGGACAGAAGTTTGTAACATTGTAAAAACTGAGAAAACTCACATGGATTATTTACATGGTCTAAAGCGTAATTTATACTCTGTAGTACGACAGTGTTTCTTTCCAAAAAAGGTTCTACTGAAGGTTATTTTTGGCACCGTTGCGCGATGGAGTATAAATTAAGCTTAATCGTGGCATAACATCAGTAAAGTTCATGAGGTACTGGAGCCAGGCTGCATACACACACATGAAGGAGAACATGAAAACATTCAAAACATGTCTACAAACACACTGACAGAATGAGTTGTTTTATCGCTATTGGTACATTTCTTTCTGTACCATTACATTCACTGCGTTTATGTACAGTTTACAGTATGTAGAACTGGCTACAATATTTCACTTAAGTATAAAATTGTAAATTACATTCTATCTGCTTAGTCATCATTACAAATAATTAATTTACAACACTAGTGGCATTTTTAAAAGTATTTTTAAAGTGCTATTTCTGTGTGATACAGGTTACATATGAGGTTAAGAGTGCTAGTGGTCAGTCGGTGTTTAGGTACAATCTACATGCTCATCTGATAGGCAAATACATGTGAAGCTAGTGTCAAACATGATGAATGTGTATGTATATATACATAATATTTCACATTTTCAAAATATGGCCAAAATGTAGTTGAAAATATATATTTGGAACCTGAAGATACATTAAGCATTTATCCAAATATTGCATGCATAATCATTATTTTTCTCCCAAATTTTCTCCCAAAATATATATTTTGGGCCATTTGTGTATATTTTGAAAGAGGTGAAAAGCGTTTTCCTATGTATGGACAAAGGCCACTTCATAGGCAACAACCTTCAACAACCCGTCTCATACATATCCTGAAGAGTTCAATTACTCCTTTTTCACTGAAGACAATTGATAGAGGAGGTTGGAAATGGTCTCTCTCTCCCTCTCTCTCTCCCTCTTGTCTGGAAACTGAGGTATGTGATTTGACTTCACAGGAAATGGTCCGACATTCTTCAAATCTCTGTCTAACCGAGCCAGACTACAGGCTACAGACTGGCAGGCTCACACAAACATGCAGGTACTTTGTGCATAGTGTATGCATGAGTTGGTGAACATGTGGTGTTGTGTACTACAGTGGTTCTTAACTGGTTCCGCAATAGTCTCTGACGCAGGCCCGGCGCCACGGGGGTGCCTGAGGGGGCCTGGCACCCTCAGTTTCAAATTGTGCCCTCTCAGTTTATTTTGAAAAAAATCGGTAAAATCAGGCAAAAATATGAATTAAATAACATAAGCCTACCCTAACCCTAAAACCTAAAT
>NC_137604.1:35628025-35678025 GCF_963280865.1 Gymnoscopelus braueri
TCTTTTGCTCTCTCTCTCTCTCTCTCTCTCTCTCTCTCTCTCTCTCTCTCTCTCTCTCTCTCTCTCTCTCTCTCTCACACTCTGTTCCTAGCAGATACAAGTATGCAAGTGGGATGGAGAGAAGAGTAAATGTGTGAGAGGGAAGGAGATAAACTCTCTTCATCCAACCTGTTGTTTGTTTATGCAGACTCTCCTTCCAGCCTCATTCAATTATCTTACATAACTGGAGTCCTATTACATACTGTAAAGAGGGCATGGGAGGAGGAGAGGGTCAATTAAAGACCCTCTCTCATAGACTCATAGCACACAGGGATTGTGTATTTATTTATTTATACTGAATACAATTCCCCTCGGCCTCGCTCTACCCTGAGAACTTGAGGTTGTCATGGAAACTGTAGAATTCCCTGAGCAACGCACGAAGCGGCTGGCACGGAGCGCTCGAGAGCGCGCGTGAGCCGAGTGAATGAGGGAACATGAGGGAGGGAGAGAGACAGAGGAACAGTGTGTGTGAGAGAGAAAGAGAGCGAGCACGAAGAAAGTGCAACTTTCTTTCTTTCTGTGCACATTCTCAAAGCTCATTTTGACCCACGATTGTGCTAAACGTCCTGAATTTAGCCACTGACACATGTGCTCATTGTTGACCAAACAACAAACGGAGAAATCTCAACAGTGGACAAACAATAGCTTACTACAGTGTATTCTCAGCAGAATACTATTTAGGACAACAAAAGGCAAAACAGGGACAGACTGACTTTAAGATAAACAAACAAACAAGTAGAGGATCGGGGTCAATTGTTCCCCAATTTGTCTTTTACTTGATTAGTAAAATAAAAGACAAAACAGGGACAGACTGACTTTAAGATAAACAAACAAACAAGTAGGATCGGGGTCAATTGTTCCCCAATTTGTCTTTTACTTGATTAGTAAAATAAAAGGCAAAACAGGGACAGACTGACTTTAAGATAAACAAACAAACAAGTAGAGGATCGGGGTCAATTGTTCCTCAATTTCTCTTTTACTCGATTAGTAAAATAAATAACACTTTCTCAATTATGAGTTATTATGACACACATACTTAATAACTTGTATCTGTCTGTGAACTGTTGGTGGTGTTTAATTGATTCATTCTCAAAGGTGAAAGCCACAACTCAACAGGATGAGCGCCAAGGAACATTTGACCCTGTCACCATGGTTCCAGTGCACAAGTCAGTTTTTCCACTTTATTTTAAAATAGGCTAAACAAAAAGTCATGATTTATTACCATTTTACAATCATAACACATGTTCAGACATGTTTTCTTCTATACATCAATGAAAAGTGTTTGTCACAATATCCAACACATTTTTATTCCAGTTAACATGACTAGGATGGCACCGCCGGCCTACTTGGTGCTATGCATGTAGGGAACGATGCAAGTCGTTCCATTTATATTGGCTATGCGGCACAAACGTTACGTGACGTTCGGCCAATCAGTTAAGCTGACGGGTCGGCTTAGCCAACCAGGGACTTATACCGGCATAGTGGCACAAACGTAACGTCTTACGTGACCAATCCGTGAAGCCAATGGTTTGGCTTGATCAATCAGGGAAGCTGATCGCCAATCTCCAATCTCCCGAACACACAGAGCATTTCTGCCTTCTTCTCTGACCCACGGGCTGTAAGATACAGATTTATAATGTTTTTCTCGCTTCTCGGAAATCGCTGGTCCGTCCGAATTGCCATTTGGCACACAGGTCATATGAGACACACATGCCGTGTTTGAAACTGCTCGGTCGGATGCTTTTCGAGTTACGCCCGGGACAGTGTGACAGACATACACACACACACGCACGCACGCACGCACGCACGCACGCACGCACGCACACACACACACACACACACACACACACACACACACACACACACACACACACACACACACACACACACACACACACACACACACAGATTTGGCAAATTATAGTATAGATGTCTGGTTAATTTAGTTTTACTCGCAAGTTATTGCTGGTGCATCTGCCAGCTGAATCTGGAATTGTAAAGATCTCTCATCATTTAACCATCAATTCTACACAGTATACCTGAACCCTAGCATTCCTAGCCTGGCATTGCCAGACTGATCATGTGGGATCACTCGCACTCGCATAGGTCCACAAGGTCCTAGGTCCAATTGAGTGTGTGTGTGTGTGTGTGTGTGTGTGTGTGTGTGTGTGTGTGTGTGTGTGTGTGTGTGTGTGTGTGTGTGTGTGTGTGTGTGTGTGTGTGTGTGTGTGTGTGTCTGTGTGTGTGTGTGTCCGTGTGTGTATGTGTGACCTCCCCCCACCGGGAAACACAATCTGGGGCACGGCACCAATGTAACACCTGTGATTCGAACCCCAGTCTCCCGTGTGGCTCCGGCGACACTAAAGCCAAAGATCTTTACAACTATCCTGTCATATAATACCCGAGATTCGAACCCGGGTCTGTAAAGGGACACTAAAGCCAACTTGCCTAAGAGGGAATCCCCCCTTGGTCAAGGAAGATATTAGGCCTTTAGTAGCTGTAATTGAATGATTGCATTCAATTACAATTTATCACTTAGATACATGGAGTGTGTACACAGTATGTGGGACTGGAGTTTATCCAGACATAATGTACATAAAGCGACAGTAAAAGTGTAACATTCCCACTCTTTCATTGATGAGAGAGGTGGGTCAAAGGCTTTGGTCTTCATGCAGAGGCTACCCAAACTAAATAAGGGACTGAACTGAAGCTGAAAAAGCATTGACATGAAAACAATAAATGTCTGACAACTTAAGATTCAGTCCTGGTCGGAGCTTGACAAATTATTGACAGTCCTCAAAACAGCAAGGATTAACCGACCTCAGTCTCCCCTAAATATAAATAAAATAAATGCTGTAGCCATGTCAGGAAAGTGATATACAGTAGCCTACCTGATACTTTATTGTGTATTGTTTATTCTAGATCCCCATTAGTGACTGTTCTTCCTGGGGTCAAACAGTACAATTTAAAGCAATCAAAAAATTGACACGTTATTGTGTCAGTATTTGCTTACCAAGGAACAGGCAGAGGAGGTCTAAGCCCACCAGAAGCCTTCGTTTAGACAGGATGGCTCCAGTAACTTCATCATTGATGAGTTTCTTCCCTGTGCAGTTGTCCTTCCCCACTGATGCCATGATGCCCCTGTTGTCCGCTAGTTTGAGCTGTAAGTCCGGGTTGGTGACAGACGCACTGACACTTTGATGAACAAACTTATCCAACATGGTGAATAACCCGTAAAGTTTGTAGTCACAGTTACTTGTCGGTATCAAAAAAAAAAAGTCGGAGCGCTCGTCAATTCATTTGTGGGACTGAAGACTTGATGGCTGCGAATGAAGAATCGGATGCTTATGGAAGTTCCTAAAGACTCTTGGCTCTTTTTATTTCATCGCTCACTCCATAAAACTCGCCCTGACTTGCTCTACACATAGTCTGACTGTCACGGTGTCACCACCAAGATATTTGCATCATCCGTCTCCCACACACACAGCCCTCCAGACCAGACCCTATAGTCCTGTAGCAGAGGCCCTCAGATTTTGAGATACCCCCACCCGAGTTAGAACAAAACACAACCATGTTTTTTCTTATCTTTAGGGTCTCCCATTAATGAAATGGATTGTTGTGAAATTTTATTTTGGGGCAAAATTAGTGTTTTTGGCTATTCTTTAGAACTACCCCAATCTCTGAAAAAGGCAAATCCGAATAGGGCAAAGGTGACCAAATATGCTATAACTTGAGAATGCTCACTCTTATCTTCATCAAATTTGCTGAGGTATGAACCAGGTGTCTACCCTACATCACCAAAGAGTCAGAATGTAATTTACATAAAGAAATACTGAAATATAGTCCTTTAAACATACCTTTAGTTTAGGCGGAAATTGTACTTTTGTAGTGAGGACTCCTCTACTTTCCCTCATTTAGAAAAACAACATACGTTTATGTCAAATAAACTGTTACTGCATAGCCTAAGATGCTATTAAACATTAACCAGTGGTTGTGTGGAGAGATCTAGTACAGTTTTATTGCAAATGAGACTTCTTTAGACATACCCCTAATCACAGTATTCCATTTGTGTAATGCTTCTCTGTATTGAGGCCTGCAATTCTCAACAAAATTAATTAATCTATGCACCTTTGGTTTGGATGTGTATATAAAAAAGTTCTTACTGAAATCATAAATTCATATTTCCATTAATTAATGACATGGCTTCATGTTGCCCCTGCCACACACAGCAATCATGTGTGAGTGTGATTGAATATGGTGCTGTACTTTGCTCACATACATAATTGCCTCAACATTGCCCCAAATTTTACTGGAACAAGGCTTCAAGATATTCTCAAAACACAACAAAACTAATAGTCACAAATTACAATTTGCAGTAATTCATAAGGTGGTGGCAGAGAATATTGTCAGTTGATAGATAGTATTGTTTTCAATATTGAAAGGTTTTGGATAGCTCTGTGGATCAAATTTAGCCCAAACTAAATTCATCTTTGACTATACACCCCACCCCAAAAAAATGTCTTGCATTATGAACCAATCTCTCTGCACCCCTCCCCTTACCCACCCAACTTCATAACTCCTCCCCTACATACACGAGATTTTTTTTTTTAGCGCAGTGTCATCTTGTAGATACAAGATTTTGAAAAACATTAAATAGATGTTTTAACACATTAGGAAGGCAATCAGTGTGAGTGTGCAAAGAGGGGTGGGGGTGGTTATGGAGGTTAGTGTAGAGCTGTCAGAACCGAGTGGGTGCCTAGACAGAGGGGAGTATGGGAGGTGGGTCTGGTCTAGAGTTTAGTGGGCCTAGGGTTCCCCTCAGTTGGGTAGAGGGGAGTATGGGGGTCACTGGATTGCTCCCTGGGCACTTGGAGCGCAGAAGAGCAAAGTTAGGAGCCAAGGAGACCCTGAGTTTCTCCTCTCCCCCATATCCGATGTGCAAAATCTCCAACAGAAATTATATGCCATTTCAACGAAATTTTTGCAAACGATACATGAAAGATTAACTTGTATCTTTGCCAGATCTCACTCCAAGTGGCTTAGGGAGCCTGCGCTCTTTTCGTTCTCAGCTCCTCCAAAAGCAAATTAGCATTTGGGATGCAAACGATTTCTAAGTCACGGCATGCTGGAGGACGGAGTGAGGAGGAGGCAGAAATTAAGATATTGGAATTTAGCTAATGCGTGAGGCTGAGAGGAGTGTCCCTATGTCACCTGGCTCACTGGATAGTCCCACTGGTCCCAAGTGGACCTCCACGCTGGCTCCCGAGATAGGCACCCCCGAGATAGGCTCTCTTGAGTTAGCATAGGTAGTGAGGACAGTCCCCAGTGGTGGTGGTTGTAAGACCTCCACATATTGCAAGACTGTGTCATATACATATGTATGTATGCTGGCCCCAAATGGACCTCCTGGCGGGTCTGGCTGGCTCCTATGCCCGAGATAGGCGCTCGTGAGTGGGCATAGGCGTTCGTGAGGAGGGTCAGCCCCCCCATAGTGGTGGTTGTAATAATAATAATAATAATAATAATAAACTTTATTTGTATAGCACCTTTCATGACATGAAATGCAGCTCAAAGTGCTTTACAGAGCAAGAATACAATTACAGTTAGAACCAATTTAACAATAAAGCAAACAAAAATAAAATAAAATAAAATAAAAGCAAAGGCATAAAACAACATTAAAATAGGCAATACAGTGAGGAATTAAAAATCAACCAAAGAATCAGCTAAAAGCAAGAGTGAAGTAATAGGTCTTGAGCTGTGCTTTAAAGCTATCGACAGAGGCTGCCTGTCTTAAGTGTAATGGGAGTTTATTCCACACTGTCGGTCCGTAAAAGCAGAATGCTGCTTCACCGTATTTTTTATATGTCATTGTAGGCACCTCGAGCAGGTCAGCACTTGAAGACCTGAGGGCCCGGTTTGGAACATATCTCTCTAGGCAGTCAGAGAGGTAGGAAGGTGCCAGACCATTTAGAGCTTTATAAACTATTAAAAGATTTTAAAATCAATCCTAAAAACAACCGGGAGCCAGTGTAGTGAAGCTAGAACTGGAGTGATATGTTCTCTCATCCTAGTTTTAGTTAAAATTCTGGCTGCCGCATTTTGAACAAGTTGTAATCTGTCAGTTGTTTTCTTTGGCAGGCCAGAGTAGAGTGCGTTGCAGTAATCAAGCCGAGAGAAAACAAAAGCGTGGATCAGCGTTTTTGCATCGTCTAACGACAGATAGTCTCTAATTCGCGCAATATTTCTAAGATGAAAGAAAGCAATCTTGGTGACATGATTAATGTGTGTATTAAAATTCAATTCAGAATCGATAATAACCCCCAGGTTCTTTACTGTGGTGTTACTTTCTACAGCCATGTTACCAAGTCTACTTGTTATTGATTCTCTCTGCTCACTGGAGCCAATTATGAGAACTTCTGTTTTATCCTCATTTAGCTTAACTCATTCCCTGCCTAGAACGACTAAAACGACTTTTGTCCTTTAAGCCCTGTCTGCCAAGAACGACTAAAACGACTTTTTTTTCTTTTTTTTTTTTCTTATTTATTTATTTCTTTTTTAACCCAAAGACCAAGGAGATATGATTGTTTGAAGATCTAGACTCCCATCCACTTCCTTGTTAACTTAAAACTTAAACATTTTGTATCTCGGCTCCTGAATACTATTTTTTTCAATGAAAAATCTCTGGCAGTTTGTCAAACGCAAAAAAAAATAAGTTCTGGCAGTGAATGAGTTAAGAAAGTTCTCACTCATCCAGCATTTTATACTGGACAGACAGGTCAACAATGGGTCTAGAGCGCAGGGGTCGTCTGGAGCTACTGAAAGATACAGCTGGGTATCATCAGCATAGAAATGGAAGTTCACTCCGTGATCGGCGATGAGTTCTCCCAGCGGTAGTATATACAGGGAGAACAATAAGGGACCCAGAATTGAGCCCTGTGGAATACCAGAACAGATGTTGTGTTTGTCTGAGTCAAAGTTAGCTAGACTGACAAAATAGCTTCTGCCTGTTAGGTAAGAGTAAAACCAAGACAAGGCTGTGCCTGACAAACCAATCCAGTACTCCATGCGTTGTAGTAGAATTGTGTGATCAATCGTATCAAAAGCAGCGGTTAAGTCAAGGAGTAGGAGAACAGATACATTTTTGTCGTCAGCGGACACCCTAAGATCATTAATTACTTATACAAGTGCTGTTTCTGTGCTATGACCTTTCCTGAAGCCAGATTGGAATTTGTTATGAACCTTATTGTTCTGTAGGAACACATCCAGTTGATGAAAGATAGTTTTTTCTAAGACCTTGCCCAGAAATGGCAGATTAGAGATTGGTCTATAATTACCCAGCACCAATGGATCAAGGTTGTGTTTCTTGAGTAACGGCCTGACTACAGCCGTTTTCAGTGAGTCTGGAAAGACGCTGAAACCAGCTCGAATGCTAAAAATTTTGTTTTCAAAAAAGGATGCGAACTCATCACACTTAGCTTTAGAAGCAGGGAGCGACTCCTTGTAAGCCTGGGGGGGGGTTTAAGAGATGTTCAATGGTAGAGAATAAGACTCTGGCATTTTGCTTGTTGTCATTGATAATGCCTGAAAAATATGCCTGCCTTGCCAAGCGCAGTGCTTTGTTATAGGCCACTGTTGACTTCTTAAAGATCTCTAGGTGGACAGTGAGTTTGTTTTTTCTCCAAATTCGCTCAGCTTTACGACATTCTTTCTTAAGACCTCCACGTGGTGGTGCATGACTGTGTGTCAGGCAGACAAGGGTGTATGTCGGACTGGCTCACAGGAGAGTCGGTGGTGGCTGACCATTAATATTCCCAGGGGCCCCCACTGACTTATCATTATGGCTCAAGAGCGTCCTCTCCCCTCTCCAGAACAGCTCCAGAACAAAAACTTGGTGTTTGCCAAAAGCAATGCTTGTTTGTTGGATAGCAGCAGAGACACAGCCCCTTATGGGTGTGGAGGTCGGTTAGATTGGGATTCTATGGGGAGACTGGAGCCCAGGGCGTCATGGGCTGTCCCCTATACGTACCTTCTTGCTGTTAAAATTATCCAGAAAAAAAGATCAAGGTTCAAGCTTATTGCCAGCAGTACCAATCACAAAATAAAGACATGTGAAATTAATTTTGCACTAAAACCTCACACAACTACTAGTCTCAGGAATAAGGAGATGTTTGTGACAAGCACATCTGCACCTTATCCACGCCACACTCCTCCACCACCCCTGCCTAGACACCCAGACACTACAGTAGATACATGTTGTGATAGCTCTGTACTGACTTGCACACCCTCTCTAGGCCCATAAGGGGCCATTTCTCTCCACTGTATCCCCACTGAGGAGTCCATCTTCCCCATAGACCAGACAAGTGGCCATCTTTTTTGAGTGTAGCATTGTGAGCTTGTACATCGGCTATTTTCACAATGTTTGTCTTTTTCTTACCTAATATTTGAGATAATATTGAGTCTTAAGAGTAATTAAATTTTAACTTTAGAAATGTGTAGATACCCTGTATACACTTATACTGTATGTTGGTTTGTTTACTGTTGAGTGAGAGAACAATGTTGCACATCAAGCTAACCATCTGGGGACCCCCCAAAATCATTTGGTGGACCCCCAGTTTGGAAACCAGACACCTTTACAAACAAATTGGTGAAGAAATGTCCCGGTAAGGAATTTCTTCCAAGATTTGTGTAATATTCCCAGTCTATCACATTGGCAGCCATGCTTTTACAAATGTCACAGTACCACCCAGTAATAATTAATTTATTCCTTATTGGTATCAAAAGAAAGCTTCAACAGAATGTGAATTACATGTATAGGTGATGAATTCACCAATCCTGGGCATTATGGCATGTAGAAAAGGGAGACATGTCAAATTACATTGTTAAATATGCTTATAACCAATTGCTTTAATATATAATTGTACTTATAATCACTTGACTATAATTTATATATGCTAATTGGATTCCTAGATCACCAAAACATGGGGTTAGGCACCAAAATTACTTGTGTAGGGCAAATAATGAAGGAGTAATGGTCTTTTAAGGAACTGGTGGCGGCCATCTTGGAAATGTGACATTTCTAATGATCAGATTTTGGTAAACTTTTGATATGTTATTAAGTACACCTGATACTACAATAAACCATTGAGAAATCTTTTGTTCTAATAATTTTTGGGTCAAACCATATTTGCACCTGCCTATAATGTTTTATTTCCAGAGAAGGGGTATGTCTAAAGAAGTCTAATTTGCAATAAAACTGTACTAGATCTCTCCACACAACCACTGGTTATTGTTTAATAGCATCTTAGGCTATGCAGTAACAGCTTATTTGACATAAATGTATGTTTTTTTCTAAATGAGGGAAAGTAGAGGAGTCCTCACTACAAAAGTACAATTTCCGCCTAAACTAAAGGTATGTTTAAAGGACTATATTTCAGTATTTCTTTATGTAAATTACATTCTGACTCTTTGGTGATGTAGGGTAGACACCTGGTTCATACCTCAGCAAAGTTGATGAAGATAAGAGTGAGCATTCTCAAGTTATAGCATATTTGGTCACCTTTGCCCTATTCGGATTTGCCTTTTTCAGAGATTGGGGTAGTTCTAAAGAATAGCCAAAAACACTAATTTTGCCCCAAAATAAAATTTCACAACAATCCATTTCATTAATGGGAGACCCTAAAGATAAGAAAAAACATGGTTGTGTTTTGTTCTAACTCCGGTGGGGGTATCTCAAAAACTAAGGGCTTTTTTGAGGACTTGCTACAGGACTACTAGGCTACAGTTGCGAAACGGACCTTCATGGATAAATGATAAATCACAGCCAGAGCCTCTCGTTTCTCTGCGCAACTTGCGCTCTTTCTGAAAGAGTGATCATGCCTATCAGGGCGTGCTGCGTGCGTGCGCGCGCGCGCGCGCGCGTGTGTGTGTGTGTGTGTGTGTGTGTGTGTGTGTGTGTGTGTGTGTGTGTGTTTGTTTGTGTGTCTCTCTCCGCCCCCCCCCCCCTCTCTCTCTCTCTCTCTCTCTCTCTCTCTCTCTCTCTCTCTCTCTCTCTCGAAAAAGTAGGCCTACTACATTTGTTTTACTAAGTAAAAGTATCAATACTGCAATGTAGAAGTACTCTGAAGTAAAAGTCCGGAATTAAAAATTAACTTGAAAGTGCAAAAGTATTGGTATCAAAATGTACATAAAGTACCAAAAGTTGAAAGTTGCAGAATGTCCCATTTCACAAGTTTTCAAATGAAAATAATAGCAAATAGCAAATCTAAAGCTCACAATGAGTCGCATCGCAACGCAAATATTGTGAGCTTGTAGATGGCTATTTTCAAATGACCGAAATATAGGGCTGAAGTGGGTAATGTATGTTTTGTAATAATAATCAAAATGTACAAATTAACTAGTAACTAAAGTTTTCAAATAATTGTAGAGGAGGAAAAAGTACAATATTTGACTCTGGGATGTAGTGGAGTAGAAGTAAAAAATACTGGGGGGAAAAGTAGGCCTACTGAAAAATTGAAATACTCCAGTAAAGTAGCCTAAAAAATACCTAACAATTGTACTTAAGTACAGTACTTGAGTAAATGTACTTCGTTACTTTACACCACTGTCTCTCTCACTCTCTCTCTCTCTCTCTATCTCTCACAATTCTCTTCAAGAGGCAACTAGCCTAAAGTGCAATGGCTAATGATGTTCTGTTAGTTCTGAGTGATGCAAGGACATGCAGACAGTCAGTCTGCTCTGGTGATGAAATAGGAAGATGAAGAGTCATATTATCACATAGTGTATCAGCGATGTGTCACGTGGGATGGGCAAGGTGTCACTGTCATGTAAAGGAGATTTATGAGATTCATGCAACATGCCCCTCTCTTTCTCTCTCTCTCTCTCTCTCTCTCTCTCTCTCTCTGAGACTCACCTTACACACAGTTTATTTTCATTTAGTATCTTGATTCAAGGACACATCACATGGCAAATAAAGACAGCAAGTCACATTTGGGCCAATTTAGCCCATGCACTGTAAAGGTTCAACTAGACGCGTCGCAATTCTGGGAAATTGCAAAGTGTGGTTGCGCCGACGCCGGTCGCGGGTCGCCGCCGTCCGGACTTGAGGAATATGCTTGGAGGAATACCATCGGAGGCCGCGTGACGTGCCATTCGAATTTGGTGCTGATTGGATCCTGTGTTCGTGATACATGGCGTTTTGATTTGAAGAAATAGGCCCCTCCCACTAAAATAAATAAGCCCCTCCCACAAATGTAGCGGGCCAATGACATCGTCATGTCACTCCTGAGATCACCTGCTTTTCAATTTGAGGGGAGTGATCCCCCTAAAAATCATGTTTTTGCATCAAACGGTTACGTTTTGCACAGTTGTGGCGCCCCCTATGGGTCAAAGTGGAAATGCTTTTGGGGATTTGTTGAGTAAACCACCCTCGACATGTGATTCAAATTTGGGATCGATTGGACGTTTCGTTCGTGATTTTTGGCATTTTTGGTAAAACGGGCTCCTCCCACTAACTTTGGAAGCCAATTACGGACGAACGGTAAGGACTATCAAAATGCCGTTTGGATAGGTTTATCGCATGGGTCCATAGATCACGTGTACCGATTTTTGTGAGATTTGGAAAAAAAATCTGTAGGAAAAGGTGCAAAAAGTGTGTTTTGAAGAAAATTCAAAATGGCGGAAAATCTATCCTGACGCAAATGGGCGTGGCCTATATGGAGAGTTGCGTCATGACCCAAGGAATCTAGGGAAAAATAAATTTGATTTTACGACCTACGGTTCAAGAGTTATAGGCCAAAACGTAAAGTAGGCTGTTATAGCGCCACCATCAGGCCGAATGGTGTGATTATGGTAACTCTAGCTCTTACGGTTTCTGAGAAAAGAATACTTGAATGGGAGTCTTTTCATTTTTCCATTAAAGTGGATGGGGAAATTTAATGCACTATTAAATCAATATCAATAAAACTATGTAACCAATCTCTTAGCAAAATGGATGCACACGATTCCCGGTGAGGCCGGTCATTTTGACATATGGCACAAAATTGGGAAAAATAAACTGTGGGAGGAGTAGCGCGCCAAATTGGGAAAAATAAACTGTGGGAGGAGTAGCGCGCCAAAGTATTGTTTATCTAGAAAGAAGATTATTAATATAGTATCCCTAGAACTATAGTCTGGTTGCCCTGTTAGGGCAACCACACTAACTAAAGTTTTCAAATAATTGTAGTGGAGTAAAAGTACAATATTTGTCTCTGAGATGTAGTGGAGTAGAAGTAGAAGTATTGAAAATAAGTAAAAGTACCTCAAAATTGTGCTTAAGTACAGTACACAAGTGCTCAGGGCTAACATGTTACCTGATTATTATATATGAAAAGTTGTAATATTTTGGAGGTTTGATATGTAAAAATGCTGATCAATATACTGATCGATTCTATCAATCAATGAATGGCCTACTATCTGCATCCAAGTGCTTGTAATGCCATATACTGCTTGTGGAAGTACAATTGCATCTGACTGAACTTAAAGTAGAATAAATCACTGTATTTCAGTTCAGATGGCTGGCATTATGGATATTTTATTTTCCATCTGTAGCTGGCAATGTATGCACTAAAAACAACATGCATAATCTTAGCGAGAGATGCATTTTTCCTACGTGTAATATCACAGCCCTCAGTCCTTTGCATTAGTTATAGTTGGATAATAGAGAGATAAGCATTTATTGGACAACATAGAAGCATGACACCTGAAAGCATAAATGTACATGCATGCACGGTTACAGTTCTACATTACTTAGTTGTCCATACTGTCTAGTTCACTTGGCAAATAACAAGCACACTGTAATGTCTAAATGTATATGAATAAATACATAATTTTACAATGCATGTTATAATTGTTATTTTGATATGATGTAGCTGCTGCTTTACTCAGGTCACATGACATGTATTTTGTGTGTTCCCCCAGTGGAAGAGTGCATGAGAAGGTGGAAGACCCTGAAAGAGGGCTACAAGAAGCACCTACAATTGGTGAAGGACTGCAGCACAAGTGGTTCGGCCAATGTGCCCATTAAGACCTGGGCATTTGCCACAGTCATGTCCTTCATGAAGGACCATCTGGAAAAAAGGGACACGACTGGCAACATGGAGATGAGCGCTGCTACCCCCCAGGGTAATCTGCACCATAATCTTCATGTACATGCACTGAAACTGTTCTTGCACTAATGTCTAGGAACAGATACCAGCTGCTATGCTCATGCACCTTATTTCGAAATCTCATGTACATATATGTTTTGGATGGATATGCTATGAGTATATGTAGATACGTCGTTGTCTCTTCTATCTTTTTATTCCTTATTATTTTTCCTTCCCTTGCCCCCCCCCCTCTCTCTCGCCTTTCTCTTTTCTTGAAACATTCAAAAATGGAGCTTGCACTAAAACGAATTTCACCCACTGTTTTACACCTGTAAACTTTGGATGTGACAATAAAGATTATTCTGTTTCTGATCCTACTAGGACCACAGCACTGCAGCACATTTGCCTCCCAGGGCACCAGCGGCGTTGTGCGGCCACTTAAAAAGGCTGGAGCCATCGTCTCCCGCAAGAGGACCCAGCCTGCAGCTACCCACCCCCACACCTTCCAACCACTTCCAGAACCCGATGTGTTCACCCTGAACCTAGGTACCATATTGGACTTCCCAGCAGCTCAGGGCACCAGCAGCAGCCTACTTTCTAGGTTTGTTTTATTGTTACATCCTGTGTACAGGTACATAAGAGTAAACGTTATTGTTGCAAATCTACAAGCTCACAACGCCTCGTGCTATTTTCAGCAAAGAGGTTTGGTGTAGAGGGGAAAAAAGAGCACAGAGTGAAAGGTTAAGATTACTAAGTATCAAGGTTTTAATTGGTTAAATGTCTATTGCTTTATAATGTACTTTTGTGACTGAATGGTTAGTGTTTCCTTCTGGCCTGATTTATTTTTGTTCTTTTCTGTACATGTAGATCTCCATCTCCCGAGGGCACTACAACCCTACCTCCTTCAGCTGCCCAGGACCCCAGCACCCTTTCGGAAGAGGACATCCCAGAAACCCAGGTAAGGGCTGGGAAATATGTCATTATTGCATTGATATTGCAGAGACTAGGTATTGTCTGGGATGTATTCACATGGATTGAAGTTCTCAGTCACTACGACTGATTGCAGTCATTTTGATTCCATAGAAGGCAGCATTGTCTTCTATGGAAGCATGTCGCACACAGGTCGCGACACGTAGTGAGCTTGTAGATGAGCTCTTTTCTGATGTTTGTTATTTTAAAATTAAAGTGTTTGAATTGATCACAAAGCAATCGAATACATGTTCAGAAGAATCTTCAATTAAACCCTAATAATCTCAGTTCATTTAGACACTTCAGCTCAGAAATAACCAGACCATTAATTATCCATTTACCATTTATTAACCATTACCATATTAACCATTTACCATATATGCAATGATATTGCATTCAAGTTTGGCGGTGTGACTCTGCTCTTGTGATATTAAAGATTCCCTGTGCAAACATGTCACAGATATTCAATCACACAACCCCCAGAGCAGAGCATAAATACAGTTTTACATAAACATTGAACCTTCAATGCCTAATTTGGAGCTATCTGGATTTCAGATGTCTGAGGATGAGGACGACATCCCAGTGCCCCGAAAGGTGCGTCGACATCAGGCCAACTCCCAGCACCAAAACATGACAGCCTTCCAGGAGAGCCTTGTGTTGGCAATGGCGGAGACCGCTGGGCCCTCTGTCCCTCACACTGTTCCGCAGGCTCTGGATGGGGAGGACTACTACTTTCTGGGCATTGCCCACACGGTGAAGACGCTGTCGGCCAGGGGGAAGGCTGTGGTGAAAATGAACATACTGCAGGCAGTGAACGATCAGTTGTTCAAGGAACTGGGAGAGCAAAAAAAAACACACTACAGCCCCCCTCCGAAACACACTACACCTAGCCTGGCATTGGCCAGACTGATAGCGTGGATTCATTCTCACGTTCCTCCCGGTATCAGTCTGGACTTCGGCCCATAGGGAGCGAGTATGAGAAATCAGAAAATGATTTGGATGCTTTTCACTGTTGTACGGACAGCAGTTGAAACGCATTGATGATTTCTCATACTTGCTCCCTTGCGCCGAAGTCCAGACTGATACCGGGGAGGAACGTGAGAGTGAATCCACGTTATCAGTCTGGCCAATGCCAGGCTACACTAAACCTCCCCTCCCAGTACACACTACGCCTCCCCTCCCAGCTCATAGCGCTGCACCGAGTGCCGCGCTATGAGCTTGTAGATCTGCTATTCTGGGGGATTCCACACATGTGTTCTACAGTTTTTTGAAGGAAGTTATATTGCAATAATATATCAGTGGTTCTCAAACTTTTTCATGTCAAGGACCCCCAAAATGTATGTATTTGGCCATGGACCCGCATCTGAAAATAGTTTTGTTCCAGGGACCCCCAGAAGCAAAGATTTGAGTTAAAAATGTTGGCCTCCTCTGACCTGTGGCAAGGCTTTTTTTGCACTATTGTTTGGTGAGCTTGTAGGTCGGCTATTTATTTTGTTTGTTTCCTTATTTTTTTACTTTTCAAATTATTGCACTGGAGTAAAAGTACAATATGTAGTGGAGTAGAAGTGTTGTTAAATACCTCATAATTGTTGTACAGTACTTGAATGCAGCTGATATTGTTGTATTGTTATTATTAAACATGTTCTTGCATAACTGCATTGCACAGTGATTCCCTCTGTCAAACAATTTATTCAGTGTGCCAGGAATACTCAAAATATTACATTTATTTGAAAATGGCTGGTTCTTAAAAAGGCCCATGTGTGCTCGTGCATATTCTACATATTTAGGAAAGTTTGACATGTACTGGTGTAGAATTACCTGCTCTTCATCTGAATACGAGTGGCCCTTTTATGTGCTTCACACGGTGAAGACGCTGTCGGCCAGGGGGAAGGCTGTGGTGAAAATGAACATACTGCAGGCAGTGAACGATCAGTTGTTCAAGGAACTGGGAGAGCAAAAAAAAACACACTACAGCCCCCCTCCGAAACACACTACACCTAGCCTGGCATTGGCCAGACTGATAGCGTGGATTCATTCTCACGTTCCTCCCGGTATCAGTCTGGACTTCGGCCCATAGGGAGCGAGTATGAGAAATCAGAAAATGATTTGGATGCTTTTCACTGTTGTACGGACAGCAGTTGAAACGCATTGATGATTTCTCATACTTGCTCCCTTGCGCCGAAGTCCAGACTGATACCGGGGAGGAACGTGAGAGTGAATCCACGTTATCAGTCTGGCCAATGCCAGGCTACACTAAACCTCCCCTCCCAGTACACACTACGCCTCCCCTCCCAGCTCATAGCGCTGCACCGAGTGCCGCGCTATGAGCTTGTAGATCTGCTATTCTGGGGGATTCCACAAATGTGTTCTACAGTTTTTTGAAGGAAGTTATATTGCAATAATATATCAGTGGTTCTCAAACTTTTTCATGTCAAGGACCCCCAAAATGTATGTATTTGGCCATGGACCCGCATCTGAAAATAGTTTTGTTCCAGGGACCCCCAGAAGCAAAGATTTGAGTTAAAAATGTTGGCCTCCTCTGACCTGTGGCAAGGCTTTTTTTGCACTATTGTTTGGTGAGCTTGTAGGTCGGCTATTTATTTTGTTTGTTTCCTTATTTTTTTACTTTTCAAATGATTGCACTGGAGTAAAAGTACAATATGTAGTGGAGTAGACGTGTTGTTAAATACCTCATAATTGTTGTACAGTACTTGAATGCAGCTGATATTGTTGTATTGTTATTATTAAACACGTTCTTGCATAACTGCATTGCACAGTGATTCCCTCTGCCAAACAATTTATTCAGTGTGCCAGGAATACTCAAAATATTACATTTATTTGAAAATGGCTGGTTCTTAAAAAGGCCCATGTGTGCTCGTGCATATTCTACATATTTAGGAAAGTTTGACATGTACTGGTGTAGAATTACCTGCTCTTTCATCTGAATACGAGTGGCCCTTTTATGTGCTTGTGCATACTTGTTACTTAATGGAATTTCTTTAGGAAAGGGGGTTTTCATATGTTTAGTAGAATTATACTCTTTCATTGGAATATGGGGGTGGCTCTTAAAAGAGCCTTTGTGTTGGACTAGACCACGTCATCCTGCCAAGGAACAGCACCCACTCCAGAGGTGAAGCATTCTCTCCTGAAGAGGGGCTCTCGTGCAGCGTTGTTGTTGCCCACTCTGCCAAGCCTACGAAGCCCCGGAGCCTCTCCGGGCAGGTCCACAGCTGGTGGTCGAGCAGCAGCAGGTCCACGGCTGGTGCGTCTCCTCATGAAGTTGTGCAGGACACACGTGGCCTTGACGCAGGCATCTGCATTGTCTGGGTGGAGGGGAATGACCCGATGGTACATCCTCCACTGGCTTACCAGGATGCCAAAGGCGTTCTCCACCACCAGTCTGGCACGGGACAGCCGGTAGTTGAAGACCCTCTGCTTCCTGGTGAGGTGAACCCCGGGGAATGGCCGCATGAGGTTGCGGCGAAGAGGGAAGGCCTCATCTGCCACAAAGACATGGGGTTGCCGGCCCAAGTCTTCTGCCCCAGGAAGCGGAGCGTCTTCAGGGAGGTAGAGGGTGCCATCCACCAGACGCTGACCAAAGGCAGAGTGTGCCAGAATCCCACCGTCACTGGAACCTCCATAGCTGCCGACGTCGACCACCCGGAAGTTTTTATCAGCATCCACAACTGCCAAGAGGACCAAGGAGAAAGTCCCCTTGTAGTTGTGGAACTGTGAACCGGTTGCCGGGGGGGCCTGGATGACGACATGCTTCCCGTCTATGGCTCCGACACAGTTTGGGAAGTTCCAACGTCGCTGGTAGGTAGCAGCGATGGCACGCCAGTCATCTGTGGTGGGTACAGCCATGAAGTCACCAACCAGACACTCCCAGATGGCTTTGGAAACCTCTGGCACTATCCCAGACACAGTGGAGATGCCCACACGGTAGCTGCCAGCTATGGTCCGGTAGCTGTCTCCAGTGGCCAAGAAGCTTGAAAACACAATTGAAAAAGATTTAGTTATTATTATTATCATTGTTATTATCATTATTATTATATAGAGCTAGAGGTCATCTTGTTTTGTTTTGTACTAAAATGAATGCACCACAAGTAAAAAGTACAATATTTGCTTCCTCAATGTAGCAAATAGTTTTAACATTTTTTAGTATTTATTTTTTTACTGTAGGCCTAGTAGAAGTAAAATCATCGACAAATGGAAATACTCAAGTTAGGTAAAATTACTCTAAATTGACCTGAACACAGTAGGCTACTTTAGCAACATGTACATTGTTGATTTCCACCACAGAAGAATAATACAGAAAACGTAATAGCACTTCACTGGGTTCTAGAATACGCGATAAGCAAAATAAATAAATAACTATACTTATTTGCATGTTGCTAGAATAAAAGAGATCTCACCGAACACAAATTGCGAGCCGTTCAGCTGGGGGTATCGCTCGGCGGTAGTTTGTGTCCATCCTCGCTATGCGTGGTCCCACTCTCGCCAACAGCTCCTCAAACTGGGCCACAGAAAGCCTGAAAGCTTGTGTGTGTGTGTGTGTGTGTGTGTGTGTGTGTGTGTGTGTGTGTGTGTGTGTGTGTGTGTGTGTGTGTGTGTGTGTGTGTGTGTGTCAGTCAGCTCGGCCTGCAGGGGATAATGTATATATATATATATATATATATATATATATATATATATATATATATATATATATAATGTCGCTCCAGTATACGAAGCAACAAAGACAGTCCGCGGAAAACCAGGAAATACTGCCACATGATTTTTTCTTTAACTTGTTAATTTGTGTATATAAAATATAGATTCCCTGTCGAATCTCCTAATTACACCAACATTGTTCTTGTGAAGTAGTTAGTTTGTGCTTTTTTATTGAGATTATTAAGTTCGCTTTGGTCATTTCCAGCACAGGGACCCATAGCTCCATAAAGAACCTCTCACTCCGCTATACAGCTCCGAGATGAGGTTCTATGTCGTTCTCATCCAGAATCGGGTGAACGTCCGCCAAGGCTCCGCTGTTTACCCTTTTGTATACATCGTATCCCAAAACTAATGGTAGATTCCAAACCACACGGATGTTTAAGGTTTGGTTCGGAGCATAATATTTTAGGTCCGGAGCGAAACTACCC
Source organism: Gymnoscopelus braueri (assembly GCF_963280865.1). Classification (NCBI taxonomy): domain Eukaryota; kingdom Metazoa; phylum Chordata; class Actinopteri; order Myctophiformes; family Myctophidae; genus Gymnoscopelus; species Gymnoscopelus braueri. The sequence continues at coordinate 35,647,296 of NC_137604.1, forward strand.
GTTTAAATCGCTTATTTAGTCAGCCTGTGGCCATGTTTCCCATTCAACCCGGAAAACCCCCCTACGTCCGCTGCCAGTACAAAGCAAAGTAAGCAAAGTTTGTTGTTTACCCAGGGTGTTGGACTAAGTGCGAAACTTATTTACAGCCAGACCCTGCATGGAAGCCTTGCTCAAGGGCTATTCAGCGGTGATTCATGATTGATGTGATGAATTGGGGAATCGAACTAGGGACCTTCCGGTATCAAGGCCGCCCCTCTAACCACTAGGCCACCGCTGCTCCCGGTTTGGCTACAATTAATCTCTCAAGAACAGATTCTGCTCTGCGACAAACAGCAGAGGGCGCTGTTTTTCATTTTCAGTTGGCGATGGGTTCCCAGATTGGGCTACAATGAACGCGGCATTCTCCCTTCCTGACAGACAAGCTGCCTGTCAGGCTGTCACTGGGGCGTGCTTTCTAATCACACCGCAGTCTATCCGAAGTGCCTCAGATCGCCTTTTAAAACACCTATATTTAATAATATTAGTTAGTTCTTTTAGATCGCCTTTTAAAACACCTATATTTAATAATATTAGTTCGTTCTTTTAGATCGCCTTTTAAAACACAGGTATATTTAATAATATTAGTTATAGTTCTTTTAGAGCCGTTTCACACTCAGGTCCCGGGTGCGCATTCCAGACCGCTTGGCTAGTGTGAATGTAGCGAATCGACCCGCGAAACGGATCACCGTTCCGTTCCCGAAACCACCTCGGGAGGCAGTTTCGGATCCGGATCATGCGTTTTCGGGTACGGTAGCTGCAATGTGAAAGCAAGCGTACCGTTAGACGGAAGTGGCCCGCTATTTGGAATAGGTGACGGTATATAAACTCGACAAAAACAGCCAACAAAAACACGTCGCAGATCAATCCACAGGGGTTCAACCATGGCCGTAACATATCCACACCAAGCAGTAGCACAGCAGAGCAGTGCTCTCTGTAGGCTGGAATCCAACCGTTGCGGCATCCATCCGTTGGATGCCGCATGTGTTGGACGCCTGTATGTTGGATCATGCCGTCTGTCAGCGCAGCACCGGTTTGAAAAAAAGAAAAAAGACACACCGACATTCCATAGGCTAAATCAATGCATTTTGTGATCGCATCGCACAACTAATAGCCTACTAAAACTAACGGGGAATACCAGAAAATAATAATATTTTGACATACGGGAGAAACGGTTGGTGCGGATATTTAAATTGGATCTCTACTACATATCTTTGCTGTTAGGAAGAAACCCTGTATCCCATATTGCAACTTTTAATGCTTTTTCATCATAAATGAATGCCCTATTGTCATACAGTGTCACACAAGAGTAGCAAAAATAGCCAAGCTACAAGCTGAAAATGCGGTGCAATGCGACACATTGAGCTTGTTGATCCACTATTTTTGATATTACAATATAGAGCAGATAACCACACTGATCTTGCATTGGAAAATATAATTTTTATTTTAAATATGAACAAAGGCAGGAGATGCACGTCCCCACAGTTCTTTTTTACACACAGTGCTGGACCCACAAATCATAAATAAATAAAAATAAAAAGGTGAGTCTGCACATAAACTGCTCTAGTCTTTTTAAATTATAACCAAAGCTCTAAAGTTAACGTTTCTCCCATGTAGGGCTAATAAATTAATACATAAAATAAGGAGACTCTTTTTAAATAACCAAAAGTGAACTTTCTCTTATTATTATTATTACTTTAGAGACTATGGCAAGCGCGATCCTATCGCACACCTTCCTACATGACCAGCTATGGCTTTGCAGTCCAGAGGATGAGATTAAACAACAGACAGGCAGCGTTGCGGAATGCGTTTGTGTCAACTGTACTTGTACTTTTCTTCATAGAGAAAAAGAAGAGCACAGGGCGCATATATATATATATATATATATATATATATATATATATATATATATATATATATATACATATATATATATATATATATATATATATATATATATATATATATATATATATATATATATATATATATATATATATATATATATATCATTCAGTCCGACTTCACTGTAGGCTACTATAGTTGCCTTTTCATTTTGTACTTAAGCTGTCGTGAAAGTTTATAATATTTAGAGAAATTTAAAGTTTCAAATGCAAAAGTAGTAGTAGTTGTGAAGGTTAGTAAACTGTACATTTAGACTGAATGTTTCCTGTATCCTCATCTTGCGCTAATGCACACAAGTGTTTCACCAGGTTTTGAAACCCTATATAAATGCGAGCCCAGCACAAACATTGTCGCATACTTGATGACGTCTGTGTCCACAGAAGAAACACTATGTGCATGCCGCCACCTATAGGATCGGGGGTATATATGCATGTGTTCTCTGGCGCGATTGGATCTTGGCCAATGTGAATGCAGGCCACTGAGGCCACCAATCGAACTGGGAAACGTTTTCAATGAAAACGGATCCAGTGAGAAACCGCCCTTAGATTGCCTTTTAAAACAGTACCATTCTGTTTGCTGCTGCTTTTAACAGTTATTATTTCCACCCTTTCTGATCGCCTTTTAGTTTTAAAACACCTATATTTATTCTACTCGTTTATTGTCTCCGCCGAAGGTGGAGAATATGTTTTCGCTTTGTGTGAGCAAACATTGTTAGCCAAGCTAACATTGGGCAAGCTCCACGTGACACGTGTCAAGTTGTTGACACCAATGCCACTGATTGGCTAGAGGGACGCGTGACGAAATAAAATTCTATAAATAGGTGTGTCACTTCAAAAAGCCCTTACTTTTTGAAGTGAGGTAAAACAGGATCAATCAGACTTGATTGGAACAGTACCTTCAGTAAGTCCAAGTCACCCGTCTGTGCGTGTGTGTTTCCCTCTGAGAACACCTAACATTGGTCAAGCAAAGGCGCAGAAGGCCAAAGCTAAGAAAGCATACTCATCTACAATTGTAACGTAGAAGAGGACTAGAGTTGAAATGATCCCACAACAAAGCCGAACTCTTAATACGTGTCAATATGTTGACATCAATGTCTCTGATTGGCTAGAGGGACGCATGACGAAATACAATCCTATAATAAAAAGGTGTGTCACTTCAAAAAGCCGTTTACGTTTTTGAAGCGAGGTAAGACAGGATCAATCAGTCATGATTGGAACAGTATCTTCTAGTCCAAATCACCCGTCCGTGCGTGTGTGTGTGTCCCTTTGAGAACACCTGACATTGGTCAAGCAAAGGCGCAGAAGGCCAAAGCTAAGAAAGCATACTCATCTACAACAGTAACACAGAAGAGGACTAGAGTTGAATTGATCCCACAACAAGACCGAAATCTTAATACGTATTAATATGTTGACACCAATGCCTTTGATTGGCTAGAGGAATGCATGACGAAATACAATTCTATAAATAGGTGTGTCACTTCAAAAAACCGTTTACGTTTTTGAAGCGAGGTAAGACAGGATCAATCAGTCTTGATTGGAACAGTATCTTCCAGTCCAAATCACCCGTCCGTGCGTGTGTGTGTCCCTCTGAGAACACCTAACATTGGTCAAACAAAGGCGCAGAAGGCCAAAGCTGATCAAACACACCAATCAACTGCTGAAACTGTTCAAGACAATGAAGATGAAGAAGACAGACAAGTATTTGAACAAACCAGTCAATTATGACGACTCCCATATGATAGATACCATTAGAAGACAAAATATGATTTTTAAATCATTTTTTTTTAAATAAATATTTCTTTAACATACACCTTTTTATTTAACTACAGTATATATCTTTTACTCTACTGTATCTCATTAGTTATTGCTATGATAATATAATTGCTATAGTCTGCTGGCGGAGACTTGTGCTCCGAGGAGCACATTTTCTAGTTTAAAGTTTTTTTAAACCATGGTCCATATGGTTTGGGGAGAGGGGGGCACTTTTTACTGACAGGCAAAAAAGGGCAGGGGCTCAAACCCCATTTGATGTCTATGTGTGCACATGCATGGCTGGAGCTTTTCACTGTTTGTATTATTGTCTTTATTTATTTAATTGGTTTTGTAGTGTGTGTGTGTGTGTGTGTGTGTGTGTGTGTGTGTGTGTGTGTGTGTGTGTGTGTGTGTGTGTGTGTGTGTGTGCGTGTGCGTGTGCGTGTGCGTGTGTGTGCGTGTGCGTGAGTGTGTGTGCGTGCGCCAATGTTAGTGTTGCCCTGTCTGCTTATTATAAGCGACTTTGGGCTTGTGTTTCTGTAAAGTTGCTTGTAAATATCGGTGGTTCCGTTTTTTGGGGGCTTGAAGTGTAATTTCTTATCTGGATTAAATGAATATGTATTTGTCCAGACCCCCAATCTGAAAACACGTGTGCCAGGGACTCCATACAAGATTTATGTTGTGAAGTAGTTTTAAAAATACATTTTTCACTTTCATTCAAGATTTTAGGGGAAAAAAATGTTTTGGGAAAATTGTAGATATTTAAGCTCACAACGTGTCGCATTGGGACGCGTTGTGAGCTTGTAGATCTGCTAGATTTTCAAATAGCTGATGAATATTAGATGTAAGTTGCTTCTTTTGGGCTTGTTTTCATATGCCTGGTTGCTTATTTCTCTCACAGAATCTGGCAACACTGGCCAACAGTCAGGAAGAGTCAGATACAGAGCAACTCCACAAACTGGTAAGATTTTAAGAAATATCAAATATATAAAAATACTGTCAAGTTTTTTTTTATTATAAATCATTGTTATAATATGTTAAAATGTCCAACCGCTGTTTTACTAAAACCTCCAGTTTTAACCAAACACACGATAAGGAGTTTATTTTAACTCCATGTTGACTAGAAGTTATGAAATGTTGCTATGTTGATATTTTATATATGTATTGATGCCACAGCATTTATTAAATATAGTTTTTACAACCGTTAAGGTGGTGTTTGTTAGAACATTACAGATTTGTGGATAAAGCTCAACATGACTGTCATGATGACCGTCATGGATGAACTTTGGACTTTCTCCATTTTTGGCCCGTACATCTACATAAACTTTCATATTTTAAATATAAAGTGCTTACCTCATGGCCATGGATGTTATTATCGTGTCCGGCTCCTCAGAAATACCCTTATCTAAAGTATTGTTAAATAAAAAGCATTTTAATCCGATCTGTGGTCATTTTCTCATAGTTATACTATAGCAGAAGAGTGCAATACACCTCCCAACCGATAGGTTCGCGTTGTTGAAAGCGTGGAGGAAATACAGAATAAATGGCCACCGATCGGATTAAAATGCTTTTTATTGAATAATATGGAAGATACGGGTACTTCTGAGGAACCGTACACAATTGTAACATCCGTGGCCATGAGGTGAGCACTTTATATTTGAAATGTGAACGTTTATGTAGATGTACGGACGGACTGTAAATGGAGAAAAGGCAAACACCAGGTTGAAGTTCATCCATGACGGTCGTGACAGACCGTTCCAGGGGGTCCCCAGCAAAAGTAGTTTACATAGCATAACAATAATTTTAACCACTTCATCCATTTATATGTTTGCTATTAAAAAATAGCATATCTACAACCTCACAGCGTATCACTTCATGACGTGCTGCGAGCTTGTACTGCTATTTTTTTAATTCTTTTTAAAAATATCGAATATTGGGGTCCTTGGCATGAAAAAGTTTGAGAACCACGGCGAAGCCTATAAATGCATGTCTTAATCAAGATAGCTAACCTATAATAATTACACTACTTTTCAAGAATTGGAAAACAATAACCTGTGTTCGAGTGCATTGCACAGTGTGAGCATGTAGATCTTCTTGTAGATTTTCGTCATACAGTATTCCCTACAGGGCAAGTGGTTAACGCTTCTGTTTTTTTTATTAATGAGCAATAAGTTCATGGAAAGACAACAGCAGCCTTGGAACAGGTGGGTTAAGATTGAGGAGGCTCGGGTGGTGCAGTGGTAAAGTCCCTGCCCACCACCATGGAGGCTGTGGGTTCGAATCCACCGTGGTGCGTCCAGCTTTGTCGGCCGTCTAGGCAAACACAATTGGCCCGTGTTCAGGTGAGGGAAGCCGGGAGGAGGGTAATAATGATCATTGCATGAACTCCTACAGGTTGGGGCGGCACCTGTCAGCAGGGAGTGTTGGTCGGGAAGAGTAGGACGAAGGCTCTACGTCCTCCTGGTGGGGGCTCCTCACTGGCAGTAGGAACAGCCGTGACAACGCAGAAATGTGTGAGGAGGAATGAATTGTCATGACGAGAAAAAGGGGGTAAACAATGATTGTCTACTATAAATTTAAAGAAGAAAAAAATAAGATTGAGGAGTTTGTAACCACTGGCCCCTCCAGGTATTGATGATTTTATCCTGAAACTCAATGTTTTTGTCTTGTTTTCATTCAACAAGCTTTCTCTTGTTGTCTCCTGTCCCCTGTCTCATCCACAGGTCTCATCATCTGGACTCTGTTCTCCAGGACAGCAGCAGTAGGACCTGACTCCTGATCCATCCATCCTCTCCTCCTCAAGACAACAGCAGCCTTGGAACAGGTGGGTTAAGATTGAGGAGTTTTGTTGACAACTATTTGTTTTTAGTTTTAGTCATCTGAAATGTTTTTGTCTAGTTTTAGTCGAATAAACATCATAAGATTATAGTCGACTAAATCTACAGTTGATTTAGTCGACTAAAATGTATTGTGGCGGTGCCTTGATGGCGTCGCAATGGCTGATTTTATACTTGGTTGCATGCTGAAAATAGCTGATCTACAAGCTCAAAACGCGTCACAGCGCGTGTGAGCTTGTAGATCGACTATTTTCAGAGCACAACACCTGATTGCAACCAAACATAAAATGACTTGTCTTTTAGTTCTACTGGATCTCTTCTCCACAAGTACCTCACTGACATTTTAGTCTAGTTTTTATTTGTTGACGAAATTGTCAATATATTTAGTCTTAGTTTTAGTAATTTTAGCTTAGTTTCTATTTAGTTTTTACTTAGTTTCTATTTAGTTTTTACTTAGTTTTTATTTAGTTTTTACTTAGTTTCTATTTAGTTTTTGTCAGTGATAAAATGTAGTCGGCGAACATTTTTCGTCATAGTTTTAGTCGACGAAATCAACTCTGCTCTGTTCTCCAGGACAGCAGCAGGAGGACCTGACTCCTGATCCATCCATCCTCTCCTCCTCAAGACAGATGGAGGAGTTTCTAGAGCAACCCCTCCTGTCTGAGGAGATGAACCACACCTCCAGCGTCTCCAAGAGGAGGTTTCTCATCCTCCTGCCCAAACTACATGTCATCAAGGTGAGACAAACTATATGTCATCAAGGTGAGACAAACTACATGTCATCAAGGTGAGACAAACTACATGTCATCAAGGTGAGACAAACTACATGTCATCAAGGTGAGACAAACTACATGTCATCAAGGTGAGACAAACTACATGTCATCAAGGTCATAGACATAAGCCAAATTCCAAATCCGAAAATCTCGGCCACTCGCTCACTCCCACTCGGTCACTCTGACTCCAAACCGGAAGTAGTCAGGGTCTAATTATTCAGTTGCTTCTTGGAGGAGGCGAGTGGAGTCGAGTGGAGGAGCCGAGGAGGCTCTCCACTTCCGCATTTAGCGAGTGTACATCAAGTGTAGGCTCGACCACTCTCCACAGCTCCTCCGCGGCAGACTTCCGCATCACGTGAACATGTTTTTTTTGTTTTTTCCCTTCTCCCGTGACGTATACATGGTCCTCCTCCACATGTGGCCACACAAACAATGCTTGAAACCCGAAACCATGCCGAAAACACCGGCTGCCCCCCCCCCCCCTTCGCCCCCACCGATCACTCGTTGCGCATCACACACACATACACACACACACACACACACACACACACACACACACACACAGTGTAAATTAACAGAAAAGACGCAACAAGCCACTGGCTTTATTGCGTTGTATGATATAAAGCATAATACAATTATATACATTGTAATATATTGTGCACACTTTCTGTCTAAAGCTGATAGTTCATTTCTCTCCTTGCGTCATGCCTCAATGCAGTGCATGGACTACTATAAATTACTGTGACAAAGATTTTGTTTAAAATAATGTATTGTATTTATATATAGACTGAATATAGGAGAGGACACTTTACGCTTTAACTATAGCCGTACTCGTTCAATTCTGAACCGATTCTTAAAATTTAAAATTCTATATTAGCTGTGAAGGGTCTTCTTTCATGTCTATCAGTCATGATTTATTTCGCTATCAAACAATATCAAGCAAAATCACAAAATCGTCTGAGTTTTTTTCTTTTTTCTTCGTCCCAGAAGTGGGGGGGATATCACCCAAACTCTCAAAACCCCGGACATTTGAAGGATTTTATAAAACCCCCCCAGACAGCCCCCCAAAAGAGGATATGTCCGGGTAAAAGAGGACGTATGGCCACCCTGCATGAATGATGTAATTCAGAGTCAGACATACTCTGTAATATACGGTGGCTGTTATAAGCAGCAGTGCCGTGCGGGACTGCTGCGGGGGGTGGGGGGTCTGGGGACTGTACGAGCAAAAAGAGGGACGGGTCAGGATTTAATTCATAAATGTAAGTTTGCTCATCCTGGCGCTTCGTTCACTATTTCAGGAATAAATGGCTTTGCACAAAATGTTAACTATAAAGATAACAATGTGGCCATCCACATTGATGAATTGTCTATTCTTATATTCTGTATTATTCTATACCTGCATATTATTCTATGCATGTATATTTTCATCCACAGCTCTGGTCCAGCTGTTTGAGACGTCATAAGTGATCGCGGAATTTGCCGTCGCTTTGAAATGACGCTAAGTGCAGTCCGATCCTTTGATGGCAACCGCTCGACCACTCCGTCCTCGCAAATAATCCTCGGCTCCTCGCAGGGGCGGGCTTAGGCGCGAGTGGAGGAAGCGAGGAGAGTGAGCGAGTGACCGAACTTTGGGGAATGGAATTTGGCTATATAAAGGTAGACGCCTCCTCTGGCTCTGAAGCGTCGGCATCTCGGACGCACTTCCGCTTCCTCTATGCTTCTGGGGGGCAGCTGGAAATTTCCGTGTGCGTCACAGAAGGGGGCGTTCAGTAGGCCAATCAGACGCAGGTGGGGGCGGGACAACTAGATTCTGACAAGTCCTGGAAAAGACGCGCTGTGGTTGGCCAGTAGTCAACACGCTGTGATTGGCCAGTGCCCGTTCCCCCCGGAAATATGGTGGCTACCATACCAAGCATGTCGCTCCAATGAACTGCAGAGGCCAATGAGGTATCTAGGTTTCTATATCTATGATCAAGATGAGACAAACTACATGTCATCAAGGTGAGACAAACTACATGTCATCAAGATGAGACAAACTACATGTCATCAAGGTGAGACAAACTACATGTCATCAAGGTGAGACAAACTACATGTCATCAAGGTGAGACAAACTACATGTCATCAAGGTGAGACAGCACATCAGTAGCTCCTGTGTTTTACTCTTTGTTTTACAGTAGCTGCAGTGAATTATTGAGGACAATGTGACACATAATATCATCACTATTTGGTGGAAAACCTTGTAAGTCAGAACGATAACTTAACCTGTGTTCCAGTGCATCACAACACAGTGTGAGCTTGTAGATCGACTATTTTAACCCTCTTATCCCTATTTTGGGCACATTTTCACATTTTTTATTTATAAAAATTTTTGTATACACGTTTTATTTATTTATTCATTTTTCAGGTCAGATATTGTCACTATTTGTCATGATAAAGTCTATAGAGCTTAAGTTGTTAACTTTTTTTTATCATGACAACATAAAAGCTTAGTTAGTTAGTGATATGTTTGGAAAAACCAAGCTAGGGTGTATATCATATTATATTATATTATATTATATTATATTATATTGTTTGAGTATATTATTATATTATATGAGTGTTAGTTCAGTAACAGGGTCTCTCTGTCTCTTAAACAGAAAATACATGTTCAGAAGGGTTGCCAATCAGGAGAGATATAAGTACCCATTTATCAGATTAAAATTCAAAGTGTTCCATTTAGTTTCTGCTCACATCTTCGTGTCATCACATCCTTTTTCATGAGTTTTTCCTGTATCCTCTATGAGTTCTCTCTCCTGATTGGATAAGATTGGGATCCTGGTCTGATAATGCACTTTCTGTTTACTAGATAACTGTAAGAGTTGTAGAGGCAGAGTGATGTTACTGAACACTATATAGCAATGATCACTATCACAATTTAGAGATATTTGACACTTTTTGTAAATGTACTGTAAGTCAGGGGTCTTCAACAGGGGGTCCGGGACCCTTAGGGGGTCCTCAGAGTTACTACAGGGGGGCCACAAGATCTTTGTGTAATTGGAACTGTTTTCTTTTTTTTAACATTAACAAAGGTCTCACTGTCTCTCCTGCTTTTTTATAAATAGAAAATACAATTGTAGATCGGTTGCTAATATGAGCCAATCATTAGAGAGCCCCACAAAGATTATTTATCAGATTTTGATCCTGTTCAAAGTTTGTCTGTTTTTTATTCATGTCAGTTTGACTTGTCCTGTATGAGTTGTCTCTCTAGATTGGATGAAATTGTTATCCTGACATGAAAATGTATTTCTGTTTACTGGAGAGTTATGGAGACCCTGTTACTGAATAAACACTCTATAGCACTGTCTATGATTACTATCATAATATAGAGCTATTAACATAATAATCAATAGAAGAACGCTAGTATTTATGAACGATTCTGACAAAAACAGGAGGGGAGGGGCTCGTAGGAACAGCTCTCTCTCTCTCTCTCTCTCTCTCTCTCTCTCTCTCTCTCTCTCTAGATTTTGATTATTATTACAAGACAGACATACATTAACCACTTCATCCTAATATACATTTCTGCTATTTTCAAAAGATTTGTATACGTTTTGTATACCTTTTGAAAACTTGTGAAATGGGACACTCTGCATAATGAGTGCTTTCTACTTTTGGTACTTTAAGTACATTTTGATACCAATACCTTTGTACTTTTACTCAAGTAAACTTTGAATTCCGGACCTTTACTTACTACAGAGTATTTCTATATTGCAGTATTGATACTTTTACTTAAGTAAAACATTTTAGTACTTTTACCATCACTGCTACTTTGACATGAGGGGGAGGCATCACTGCTACTTTGACATGAGGGGGAGGCAGGGCCTTTATTATTAATAATAACGCAATTATTTGCGGAGTCCTCTGGCGCACGGGTGCAACCATTTTTTACAATAGCCAATAATAAAATGTTTAAATTGTAACTCTGTTTCATTTCATCCACGGTCCTTTTCCATTACAGGGACAGCAGTGGCTCAGGAGGTAGAGCGGCCGCTTGAGGACCAGAAGGTTCCCAGTTCGAACCCGGGCTCCCCCCTAAGTGCTCCTGAAGTGTGTGTGTGTGTGTGTGTGTGTGTGTGTGTGTGTGTGTGTGTGTGTGTGTGTGTGTGTGTGTGTGTGTGTGTGTGTGTGTGTGTGTGTGTGTGTGTGTGTGTGTGTGGCATTGCAACGCATTGTGAGCTTGTAGATCTGCTATTTTCAAAAGATTTTTATACATTTGAAAACTTGAAATGGGAAACTCTGCATAATGAGTACTTTTACTTTTGGTACTTTAAGTACATTTTGATACCAATACTTTTGTACTTTTGTCACCGGTGGACATGAACTTGACAATGAATAGATATAAACGGACAATGTACATTATGGACTGAGTTATGATGGAGGGGAGGGTGTTATACTGGCGAGTGCCTGTGTTGGTTCTATGTTTCTCCTTTCCCGCTGCAGGTATAATGAGAGGGCGGCGAAACAGGCGTGGTGATACCTGACGCGCCGGTATTGGACGGCAGCAGTATAAAGGAGGCACTATTCGGCAGCGCGGCCAGCGAGACACGCCGCTGACTACACCAGACGCCCGACACTACGCTGCACGCCACCACGACCACGCTGCTCGCCCGACAACACCGAGCCCCTGCTGACAGGCCTGTTAACCCTGCTTGAAAAGGGACGTTATCCACGAGAGAGACCCAGCTTTGTGTGAGTGTGGCGCTATATTGCAAACCCGACCGTTACTTACGAGCCTTCTCCTCCTTCCCAGTTTCCACTCCTGGACGCCGCTGAACAGCGCTGATCGCCCCCGACGTCCCGCTGATGATCGCCGCGACAACGCAGATTGATTACTGCTACATGCCAGCCAACCCGGCCTAAAAGGGACGGTCCTTCCGAGCTCTTATCATTGTGTGAGTGAGACGGTATGTCGATTCCCGGCACAATCGCTTCAGTTTCCACCTACGGCCGTGGCCCACGTTGTCATCACGCCTGTTTCCTTGGTCCTGGATCGCCACGGCCCAACAGACCACAACACGGTTCTGAATCGAGCAGTGGGACACACGCTGTTTACCGTGACTCGTTGCTAGGCAACCGACGCCACATACGGGGTTTCTCCTCGTTCGGAGCCCCGATTGGACGAGGGACTGTGACGTCAACTCGGCCCGGCTGGGCCTTGATTGGAGGAGGACCGAGATTGAGGACTGGGCTCTGGGGCCGTGAGTTTGGGCTTTAGCTTTAGTTTATTAAGTTATTATTCATTGTGATTCCTTAACTGTTATTTTGATTATGCTTTGTATGCTGTTTTACTAATACAGTACTGTGACGGTAGCGCTGTAGCTTAGTTAAGTGGGGCTGCTCGCAGGGGTGGGATAACTCTCATTGGGGTTTCATAGCCTGTCTCTTACTGCCCCCCTTCTGGTGAGCACGCATGGTTTGGATTTTATTGTTGTAATTCCAATAGAAGTGTTATCCTATTTTGGTAGGCTTATTGCAGTGATCTTTTGGTGTGCATTTGCTTTGCTGTGACATATTTATTATAGAAGTGTATTGGTATTATTGGGGCTGGTTAGAGAGTGGGTGGAACAAACAGTGGGACAATATCCAAATTCCTGTGGGCATAATAAGTGGGACTGTACCTATTGCTTATCCGTGCATTGCTAACATTTTATGTTATTTTAACTTATAATAAACTTTGTACTTATTTTCTAAACGACTTGACTGCTGATTGTGGTGTCTCAGGGGTATTGCATATTTTGTGCCCTTGTTGGGTGACACTTTTACTCAAGCACATTTTGAATTCCGAATTTTTACTTGTAACATAGTACTTCTACATTGCGGTATTGATACTTTTACTTAAGTCAAAAAATTAAATACTTTTTCCACCACTGACAGTATATATGCAAGACATTAAACTGGCCCCTCTGAAGAAATGACGGCCCCTCTGTGACCCTCATTTAAAAACACTACAGTGACAAATGGCTCTAAGGGACTCTGGACATTGTCATGGTGATCAGTGTTGGGCAGTAATAAGTTACTTTTAATATATTACTGTAATATTGTCATTTTACACAGTAACGAGTAGTGTAAGGTATTACTCTGCCAAAACAGTAATATTATACCATAGTACTATGTCAAAAATAGTACATATTACATATTACTCAGGTTTTGTTGGCTGCCTTTTGAAAACATTTTGTTTAAAAGGTCAAGAGAGATTGCTGCTTTATTTTATAGACTTTTTGGCTGATTGGTGACTCTAATAATAGTGATTATTATTATTCCTAAAAACTTGATTCAGTTCTAAAAGGAGCTGCTAAACAGATTGTATTGTTGTACATCATCTACATATTACTTTTGATTCCAAGTAATAAGTAATATAATATTATTACTTTTTTTAAGGAGTAATACGTAATAAGTAACATATTACTCACCTGAGTAATATTGCCCAACACTGGTGACAGTTAGGAGGTACTAAGTGAGATGTGAGATAGATAGACGTGAGTGAGATAATAGTTTTTGTAAAAAAAAAAGAAAGAAAAAGTATCTACAATTAAATAAATATTTGCAATTATACCTGCAACACGTTTTGTTGTTTTAGTGAATAAGACATTATTTTGACCAGATCTATAGAGTATGTTAATACAATATGCCTACATGACTGTCTCTGTGATCCTGTGGTCTGGTAGGACACCTACTGGTTGATGAGGGGTACTGCAGTCTGATGTTAAATCCATGCTGGAACATGAAAGTTAATCTTTTACATGTTTGGACCATATACAGTATTGTAGTGTACAGTTTTATGACATATAGTGACAGTTGTGTTTATGGCAGAATAGCACAGTGTTTGTTGTTGATGACAGTACAATATAATACTCTTATACTTTTGATAACAGTATATTATGTCCAGATTGAATAAGCTGGTAAGATGAGTCTGGTGTCTTAGTGGTGCTCAAACATGTTCATGTTAAGGACCCCCAAAATGATATGCATTTGACCATGGACCCCCCTTAAGGAGTCTTAATAAAATGAATAGATGTGCTGAAGACAAACATGCAGATTTACAGGAACCACTTTGTAAAATAAGTGATCATTTAGTAAAGCATGAATAGTATTGTTCATAGAGCATCATATGTCCTGTTATTAACATCATAATGCATTTATTAATCACAGACTGAGATAAAGATTTAATTAACGTATAATACATCTATTGAGAAAACCAACATAGTGCGATTTAGATGTTTTTATCATTTTATTTCATTTTATGAAAATGAAAACAAGTCTTCATATCAAAGAGGCATAGTCTGATACATATAAAAAGCCATAATTGTTTAAAAACATGTTTTTCTTATAGAAATAATGTGCCTGGTTAACTAAGGCGATGTTTACACTGGCAGTTCAAATCTGATTTCTGGCCTACAGTATGAATCCATATTGGAGTCCGATTAGTTTTATGAAGTCTCGTCAGAAAATACAAAATAAAATAAAAAGTCAGCATTGTTTGAATCAATCTGAACACATAAATCAGATCTCTAACAGTGTGGACAGTCATTCCTGAAGATCAGATCTGAGAACCTAATCATATCTGACTGCAGTGTGAACAAGGTCTTAACCAGCCAAGAACACATCCAGAACTACTGAAGACTTCTAGAACTGATACCATCATTACATTTTAGATGATGATTCATTATCATACAAATAATTGCAAAAAAATAAAATATATATAGTATTTGACTTTGACCATTGGAACATTTAAATAGAAATTACATTTCTGTTGACCTTTCAGGCTCTGTAGACAAACATTGCACAGGGCAGATATGTTAACAATAATCATAACACATAATGTTCTATGTTTTGGGGGACTGCGGATGGAAATCAGCATTCTTGCTAAATCTGGTGTATTTACACTGCATTTCATGTGTGATCATTAATATGCACTGTCCCGTCCAAATAAACATATGAATAACTATGGTCAATTCAATAATTTTATACTTTCAATGTTTTTTCATAGTGCAAATAGTACGGTAGATTGTGACCCGTACAGCGACTCGTTGTGAGCTTGTAGATTTTCTGAAATTATTTTAAAAAGTTTGAACATTTTCAACAGATTAATTTATACAGATGAATGGAAAGGATTCTAATGATTATGTAAAATAACTTATGTCAAATAATAGTGATCAGTGTTCATGTCTTTAAGAAGAGACAGAACTATAATGCCATAAAGCTCAAAGACATTCAATCATCCTCTAAGAACAGTTTCATTCATGCAGTATTCCTGAGTATCTGTTAAAACAACTGTTATTGTTCATGTTGGCTCACTGGAAAAGCTCTGCTACACTAAACGGAACAGAGCCTTAATTTCTATCTTTGGTAACACCTGGAAGGAAGTAAGGAAGAGGCCCAATTTATTGCCAATGGCTGCCGTGCATACAGTACATAAAAGTATTCCGGAGTATCTGCAGATCAGTGATCGTGATCTGAATGTCATTCATTAGGACAAGTACCAACAACATTTAGCTGCTTGTACCATTGTCTGATCTCCAAGGACAAAAGACTGGTAAAGATATATTGCAGAGCATGACTATAGACTTAAAACCCCTTGAAACATACTGGAAGTAATTGGGCGGCACTTCTGGTACATCAAGCATAAAGCATAAAAAAGGCAATTACTACTGATTAAGGATCAGTTCCATTAAGGCTGCTGCTATTGTGCATGTTGGCTCACTGGAAAGACTCTACTACACTAAATGGAACAGCGCTTTGGCAACAAGGAAGAGGCCCATTTTCTTTCTTCTGCCGTGCATAGAGCCTATTGTGACAGTGAACATCTCTACAACTGCTTGATGTGGTTGAGGATCTCATCTTCCCGGTTCAGCCTGATGACATGAGGGTTGGGAATCATCCTCTGTGCGAATGCCCTCACCGTGTGGTCCATAGAGGCAGAGAACAGAAGCCTCTGACAGTCATCTGGAAGCATTCTGTAAACGGTGAGATGGCAAAAAACAGAGAGGAACAAGCAGGAAATGTATTAACAAGTGACAAAATAAAGATCAATTTATACTCTATTGCACTACAGTGTTGCTTGCCGAAAATAAATGATGCATTGCTAGCTAGTCTTTTAGGCAAGTGACACCGTCATAGGTATATGGAGTATAAATTACACTAACCAGACACAGTTTAAACTAGAAAATGTGCTCCGAGGAGCACAAGTCTCCGCCGGCAGACCCGTGCTATTTTAATCAAATGAAATCACTTACCATATCTTTAACCATAGTTCTCTAGGAATGTTCTAATTCTTACTTAAAATAGAACATGTTACTATATCATAGCAATTATATTATAACAATAACTAATGAGATACAGTAGGGTAAAAGATATATCTTTTAGTTAAACAAAAAGTTCTTTGTTAAAAGGTGAATGTTAAAGTAATTTATGTACCCCTGAGATGAGGAACAATGTCAGAGACATTGATGTTGGTTGTCAACATGACTCTGGCCCCAACTGCTACAGACACGACCTCCCGTAAGCCTCCTGTATGCGATGGGTTGCTTGATAGTGTAACATTAACTAGTCCTGTCTTACAATCTTTTTGTGAATCAATTGCGGTGATGTTGGATATTTCTGTTGGCAACTTTATTAGCTTTTCGCCATTGTGTGAATCTGTGGCTGCATTTGTTCTGAAGACATGCAATGCGTCACTTGGGTATGAGGGATCTGTTTTAGAGACGATTCTGGTGTGTAGCAGTGCAATGTCTTCTGCACAGCATGTGTTTGTACGAACTCTCATAAGCAGTTCTGCAAAGGGTTGGTCATCTTTCTGGCGCATCGTTTCTGTTAGTTCAAATAGTTGGAAGTTTTCTTTCCACAATGAACCATGTAGTCTGACATAGGCATCAGAAGGGGTATCGAATACTTGTTTTGCCATGACTGGTGGTAGTTGGTACAGGTCACCGACTGCGAGGATACTGACAATGCCAAAACGGGACTCTGAGCTGTGTATGCCTGTGATGTCTTGAAGGCGTTTGTGAATGTGATGTAGAAGATCTGCACCCACCGCAGTTTTAGCTTCCCCAGCCGTGAGCGCAATGTATTTAATGCGTCCTGTTGTTAAAGTTGCATTGTGTGATCTCAGCCTCTCCTGTCTAAGCTATTTATATATTTATATTACATATTGTGATGTCACGTGAAACTGACCAATGTTAGGTGTTCTCAGAGGGACACACACACGCACGGACGGGTGATTTGTACATAAATGGCTTTTTGAAGTGACACACCTATTTATAGGATTTTATTTCGTCATGCGTCCCTCTAGCCAATCAAAAGCATTGGTGTCAACATATTGTCACGTGTCACGTGGAGCTTGACCAATGTTAGCTTGGCTAGGGGCCAAGCTAACACACGGCGGGACGAAGCGAAAACATACTCTCTGCCTCCGGCGGAGACAATGATGTTTTTCAGTGGTCGCCTACTTGTGGATGCGAATGCAGTTGTCCTGGTGTCCCTGTGTTGACATCATGACGTCTGCCTCGTCCACAACAAACACTCTGATCTTCTGGGGGTCCATGACTTTGCGCTTCCAGCACCAGTCCCTCACTGTGCCGGGGGTCCCGATGACAATCTGCTGCTGTACAGGAGCACCTCGCTTCACTGGACAAAATACAGACAGAGATAATGACAGCATTGCAATAGTAGTTTGAGGTACAATTTAAATTGTAAAATGTTACTTAGAACCTTCTTCTTTATAAATATTCAATAGTAGGAAGATTATTATTTTGTATCCTTACATGTACCAAAAGTTCCAAAAGTGGCCTGTTTGACTTCAAGATCAAATCCCTTCATCTCTTCGACAGTCTGCACAGCACGCTCTGTTGTTGGCACTATAATAATGCACTGCAAGTGCAAATATATATATAAATAAATACATGAATTAATTAAATCAGTGACTGCTTGTTTTACGAGATTTGTTAGAAACAGTAGCAGACTTGTGTATTTCTAAACAAAATGACATTTACCTGACACCACTTGTCAGCTGGGTTGACATGGTTCAGCTCGGCCAATGAGAAAAAAGTTTTGCCTGAACGAGCCTGGGATTGGACGATCAGATTCTGACATCTAGAGAGGAAAAATAAATGGACACACAGAAGAGAGAATATGCAAGAGTTAAAGACTCATTTATACTCTGTATGATGACCTGTCATTCACCATCAGAACTGATCTACAAGCTAACAACACACTCTAATGTGAAACATTAAATTAAGCTTATTACAGTACCTGATGAAGTGTGTAGTGAATTATTCAGTACAATTAGTTCTCTTATGGGTTCTAGCCCACAGTCTGTAAGTAAGTTACTAAGATATTTATATTTGATCTATTTCTGACTGACCAGAACTTTTGTAATGAAGAATTATTAGACTATCTATATATTTTGTTATTGTTCATTTACAGCTTTACTGTAAGATGAATCTTGACATGCCACAATGATGGTTAATGTGATACAGTAAGAAGGTCTCAGGTTTGATTCCTGGCCTTGGCTTTGTGTTGAGGTGCCCCTGAGCAAGACACTTAAAGCTACTGATACTTAGGATGGTTCAATGCATTTACCTCATTTAGCTGTTTATACAAATTATTTTATGTATTGTTTTGCTAGAAGCATAAGTTAACAATTATTCAATGAAAATCGTCATTTTAAGGGGTAAACATATTTTTAATAACATGTCTTATCAAGCCTATGTATTGTTAATATTATTATTATTATTTTCCTAAACCTATGCCATTAATGTAAAACAATTGAACTGGTGAATTATCACCACCACCAGCAGGTGGCGGGAATGCACCTAAAAGCAGTTTGCCAACTTGATTTATTTATTTCAATCTACACACAGGTCTATATGACAACATTGTGGGGCTAAGTGTTAATTAATTGAAGAAGACTTCCTTATTAAACATGAGATTTAGTCACAACATCAGACTGTAACCAGATCAGACATTATTCCTGCAACAGTAAAAATACTCACGGCTCTGCAAGCATCACATGCAAAGTGTTTTCCTGCATCTTAGATGGTCCATTGAAGATGTTGGAGACACCATTATGAAGCTGAGCTTTCCTGTTCAACACAAACATCAAAACAACACATCAATTATTACATTAAAACAACTAGACTGATGCTGGAATTCATGCCTGTCCGTTTAGGAAACACCTGTTGTTTTCACTCTTAATGCAGTCTATCACATCAAGTACTATGACATCATATTGATGACATCAGGGATCTCCATATATGGGCAAAGAATGTACACTGACAGACAGATAAACAGATATTTCAGTATTTAGGTTCTGGATAACCGCTGGCCCGACCCACTTCACACTCGGTACAACACAGCCTAAAGTATGAAGCTGATCGGTCAGACGGTTCTCCAGATATGTGGGAGGCAGACAGACAGACAGACAGACAGACAGACAGACACCGTGCATTTATAGATATAATCAATGTTGATTGTGAGCGTAGGCTATATCTCCTCCAGGCCGGGTGGAACTTCCAGTTATGACATGAACACAAATGCCACATATACTGTATGCAAGTATAAGTTATAAATGCAGACTTACTCTCCCACCAGGTCTCCACATGTCGTCTCAGACACCAGAGGAGGGATGTGGTCTGACTGGAGGACCTCTTCATCTGGAATCTGGAGAGAAGCACAGAAACAATACAATAATGACAGTATGCAAATATGCTGGATTATGAAAGGCATGAAGTAAAAATGTACCTCCCCAAATATAAACATGTTAATATGAACCAAGGAGTTGACGTTTCGTCTGTAAGCAGTAATAATGACGCATACAACACCATTCTCAATGTAATATCAGAACAGTATTTCACACATGTCACATAGTGTCTCTTGTTGGAAACTTTTGGGCCTTTCAAACTTATTATTAATGACGTAATGGTTTAAGGGCATATTGCCCGTTTATTTAAGCCTTTTAAAACCATACTCATTCATTGTCCATGAAGCTTTATTATTGGAATACTAGCAGTTTACAAAACCCAATCGTTAACTTGAGTTTTGATCACAACATAGGCTAAGTAATAATAACACTTGAATGAAACAAATAAACAGGACTATATGATATGGTGAAATAAGGTGCAATAGACTGGCTTTTTCATTGCTTTGATTAGGGTTGATTGATTTTGCACACTGTTGGTGACAGGTATTTATAGACAGCTTAAAGGACAACTTTGGTTTCTTACAACCGAGGTTTATGTTTTAGCTTGTAATTAAAGTAAATAAAATATTAGTGTTACATTTATTTTCATTTACTGCTTTCTATAGTTTTAGCAAAAATATTTTTTCCAGTGGGCGGGGCATTCGGGCAGGTGGCTAAATATGTGTTTTTTGTACACAATAACCCGGCGATTTCTTTATTATTTACAGTATCTCTTCTAGCCCCCAAAGACCACAGGACTTTATTTATTAGCCTAAATATGTCTATAGACATATAGGCTAAATAATAGTGCAAACATATGAATTAATTTAACATGAAGATGTTTGGGAACCACTGGTTTAAACAACATTAGGAAGCAAGACTAAATAAACAACCACACTTTAGAAACAAGCCCAAATAAACAACTACACTTTAGAAACAAGACCAAATAAACATCTACACTTTAGAAACAAGCCCAAATAAACAACTACACTTTAGAAACAAGCCCAAATAAACAACTACACTTTAGAAACAAGCCCAAATAAACAACTACACTTTAGAAACAAGCCCAAATAAACAACTACACTTTAAAAACAAGCCCAAATAAACAACTACACTTTAAAAACAAGCCCAAATAAACAACTACACTTTAAAAACAAGCCCAAATAAACAACTACA
The DNA here is from genome assembly GCF_963280865.1 of Gymnoscopelus braueri. Taxonomy (NCBI): domain Eukaryota; kingdom Metazoa; phylum Chordata; class Actinopteri; order Myctophiformes; family Myctophidae; genus Gymnoscopelus; species Gymnoscopelus braueri. Next base: position 35,668,486 of record NC_137604.1, read on the forward strand.
CTTTAAAAACAAGCCCAAATAAACAACTACACTTTAAAAACAAGCCCAAATAAACAACTACACTTTAAAAACAAGCCCAAATAAACAACTACACTTTAAAAACAAGCCCAAATAAACAACAACACTTTAGAAACCCCCACAAAAAACGCAACCACCAATATTTACAAGCAACTTTACAGAAAAACAAGCCCAACGTCGCTTATAATAAGCCGACATGGCAACCCTGGGAGGAGTGTCGGAGAAAAAGAAAAAAGACAGTCAGGGCGTCTGTATGGCGGGCGCGCTTCCGCTTCGCGAGCTATGCAACACAACACAACATCATTTACGAATCTGTGCCTATCGGTACCGTACATAACTCGGACGGCGCTTAGTCGACTAGCAGACCATCGGCCGGTCGTCGCGGGCACTCGCGCCTGGAGGCGCTCGGGCGCGACTCCTCGGCCTCAAGGTCTGCTGAGTCGGCGCGCCTCCGTCATGGTCCAAAACTATACTTTATCGGCGAAAAAAAGTAGTCCACGGTTGTTTGAAAAAATATCTTCCCAAGCGGGAGTCGAACACAGACTCCCAGAGGTAGTGGATCGGTAGAGGTAGTGGATCGGTAGGCCAGTGATTATCGAGGTGTGTCACTGAGGCCGATACTGAGATTTGGTATTCGGGCTGGATTAGAATGTGAATACGACGTTCTAACCATAGAGGTATAATATAACTAGAGGGCGGATTGCCCCGCCCCCAGCTATCATTTCAATGAATGTGCTCAGTGGCGTTTTGAAGCACCCGGAAACCTGCCGGAAGTAGAATTATTGGTTCGATTTTGTATCCCCATAGAGTTATGAGCATGCGCACTAGTGTCCTTTTTGCGTTCTACGGCAGCCCGTGTGTCAAGGATTGAACGCGAGATATTTATTAAATACACTCGAGATGCATATTTATATGTAAATGCATATGTATGTATGTATAATATGTTTACATATTTATATGTATAAATATAAATATCTCTCAGCATGTTTTGCGCGTGCATGTATTTCTCCCCGCCTGCAGTTCCAGCTTTGGCCACTGGGGTGGCAGCTTCAATGTTTCTCAGCAATTCTGGGGGCTTGGTTCTAACCCTTCTAATGTAGAGGAAAGAAGTCCCCGCCCGCGCGCACGCCCGCCCCTTCGGGCGAGGCTTATTCCAGCCTAGCCCTGGTTCAGAGCGTTAGTAGCCTCGGGAGCGTTAGTGACTTCGCTCTAACGCCCTGGAAGACCCCTCGCTCTGCGCATGTACAAGGAATTCCACTGCCCTGCCAGCGCTCAAGAGTAGTGAAAATAAACAGAACCATTTCGCTACTCACCGAAGCAAAGGCTGTTTTGTGTTGTTGAAAGTCTATTCTCCGCACTGGGGAGCCTCTCAGCACGTCCTCACCTACTCTGTAAAATACACTTTTTGGGCAGAAAATAAAATATGTCAGCGAGACGGAAATTTACTCCACAGTGCCCTCTACAGTTCTGGAGGATTTGAACTTACCATTAACCAAAATCTGTAGAGGGCACTGTGGAGTAAATAAAAATAATTTCCGTCTCGCTGACATATTTTATTTTCTGCCCAAAAAGTGTATTTTACAGAGTAGGTGGGGTGCTGAGAGGCTCCCCAGTGCGGAGAATAGACTTTCAACAACACAAAACAGCCTTTGCTTCGGTGAGTAGCGAAATGGTTTTGTTTATTTTCACTACTCTTGAGCGCTGGCAGGGCAGTGGAATTCCTTGTACATAAGCAGAGCGAGGGGTCTTCCAGGGCGTTAGAGCGAAGTCACTAACGCTCTGAACCAGGGCTAATTCCAGCCTTATTCCAACTGGATGGAATAAGGCTGTATAAAGCGGGTGGGGAGAGACTGACAGTACGTTTTAACAGCGGGCGACTCTCGGGCGATCGCCGGGGCGACATCGTCCAAAAGATAAAGAAAATCCAGCTTTCATCGCCCCCCCGCCCTATCGCCAGTAGTTGCCGGCTCTCATAGACATATAATGCACTTCCGGAAAATACTATCCTGATCGCCCGCTGTTAGCCTCGATCTCCAGGCTTTTATTGTTTAGTGTTGCTAAAAAATAAAAGCCTGGCCCAGCGCGTCGGTGTACTCGGTATAAGGAAGTGTTTCACTTCCCAACCAACCAGAGTGCAGTGGGTGGGCGTCGCTCGTAATGGGGCGGGGGTTGACGGACAGATCGGTGAACCAATGGGATCAGCCGCAGTCTCTCGCCGCCGCCGGCTCTTTACACCCGGCCCTCTATACACGAAATCTGGAGAGTAGCCCGCTGTTAAAACTCAGAGTCACCGACTCACTGAAGAGCGCACTGAAGTCAAGGCACACTACAGACAGCTGTGTTATTGACGGACAACGGATGCACGCTTATGAGAAACAACACAAATAAAACCTGGCAAAACAGTTGCGTGTATTAGCGCAAGATGAGGATAAAGGAAACATTCAGCTTAAATGTCCAGTTTGCTAATTTTCGCCTACTACTACTACTTTTGTATTTGAGACTTTACATTTCTCTAAATATTTCAGGACAGCCTAAGTACAAATATCATTTATGAAAAGGCTACTATAGGCTACAGTGAAGTCATTATTGAGTCCGACTTCAATCTTTAAACAAAATTAATGTTTACATTTATTTAGGCATTTAGCAGAGCGATTTACAGTAAGCAAGGACACAAGATAATACATCATAATACATCAAATGCATAAAAATAGTAATCTAATAATAAAGTAATACATAAATAAACCAATAATCTAATAATAACTAATATATACGTAAACCAATAACATATCAGCCTGTACATTGAAACTGCATGTAACATGTAAACTCCACATTTCATGAAAGGGATGGAAGGCTAAATAATAGATAGATAGATAGATAGATAAGAAGAGCAAGGAGAAAAATACGGGATAGAAAAACATTTATATCAATATATAGGAGTTACTTACATGTCTATTTGAATCCATTATTCAATGCAATCTTAATAAAGCAGCTTTAAAACAATGTTCTCTCTTCTCTGGTCTGCTCCGCAGCTAGTTTCGTACGGTGAAGCTGTGTTCCGTGAGCAAGTCACCAAGTCACCTGCAGCACAGAGGGAACAGTTCTAACGTTCTGACGTCTGTCCACTAGATGGTGGGCTTCAATCACATAATCAATCACTCTGTTCTCTGTGCCTCAGTGTGGCACACAGAACATCAGATAAACATTGTGAAAATGACCAATTTACACCGAGGCATTGTGAGCTTGTAGATCAGCTATTTGAAAAATTGTTGCCTCTTTGTTATATTATTTGACAATTTGGCAAAATTTGACAGATTTTTATATTATAGTTTGTTATTTCTTTTGACGCAGTAATGGTCTTTTTTTCTTTCTTTTTTGGGGGGTTTAAAAAGCTCTTAAAAGTCCTTAAATTGTCACTTCACTGTCATCTGGGGACCCCAACTAAATCATGTGGAGACCGTGGGGATGAGAACCATTGAGTTAGAGCAGACCATCGGTGACTCTTTACAAGATGCATATGTTTTCGCTGTTTGATTTGATTTGATTTGATTTGATTGTAATGCATTTATATTTATTTGTATTTAATGCACTAATAAATCAATATCAATTAAACTATTTAACCAATCTCTTAGCAAAATACAAGCGCACGATTCCCGGTCAAGACGGTCATTTTAAAACTGTGGGAGGAGTAGTGCTTTGAAATATTGTTTATCTATAAAGAATAAAGAACTAGACGGGTCGCAATTCAGGGCAATTGCAAAGTGTGGTTGCGCCGACGCCGGTCGCAGGTTGCCGCCGCCCGGACTTGAGGAATATGCTTGGAGGAATACCATCGGAGGCCGCGTGACGTGCCATTCGAATTTGGTGCTGATTGGATCCTGTGTTCGTGATACATGGCGTTTTGATTTGAAGAAATAGGCCCCTCCCACTAAAATAAAAAAGCCCCTCCCACAAATGTAGCGGGCCAATGACATCGTCATGTCACTCCTGAGATCACCTGCTTTTCAATTTGAGAGGAGCGATCCCCCCAAAAATCATGTTTTTGCATCAAACGGTTACGTTTTGCACAGTTGTGGCACCCCCTATGGGTCAAAGTGGAAATGCTTTTGGGGATTCGTTGGGTAAACCACCCTCGACATATGATTCAAATTTGGGATCGATTGGACGTTTCGTTCGTGATTTTTGGCATTTTTGGTAAAACCGGGCTCCTCCCACTAACTTTGGAAGCCAATTACGGACGAACGGTAAGGACTATCAAAATGCCGTTTGGATAGGTTTATTGCATGAGTCCATAGATCACGTGTACCGATTTTTGTGAGATTTGGAAAAAAAAATAGGAAAAGGTGCAAAAAGTGTGTTTTGAAGAAAATTCAAAATGGCGGAAAATCTATCCTGACGCAAATGGGCGTGGCCTATATGGGGAGATGCGTAGTGACCCAAGGAATCCAAAATACATTTTGATTTTACGACCTACGGTTGAAGAGTTATAGGCCAAAACGTAAAGGGCGCTGTTATAGCGCCACCATGTGGCCGATTAGTGTAATTATCTTTTCAATAATTTCGGACTAAATGATGAACCTCCCCTCCAAATCTGGTAACTCTAGCTCTTACGGTTTCTGAGAAAAAAATACTTTGAGTTTTTTCACTTTTCCATTAAAGCGGATGGGGAAATTTAATGCACTAATAAATCAATATCAATTAAACTATTTAACCAATCTCTTAGCAAAATACAAGCGCACGATTCCAGGTCAAGACGGTCATTTTGACATATGGCACGACATTGGGGAATGAAAAAACTGTGGGAGGAGTAGCGTGCCAAAGTATTGTTTATCTATAAAGATTAATAAAGTTCATCAAGTACTATAGTCTGGTTGGCCTGTTAGGGCAACCACACTAATAAAGTATCCCTAGAACTAGCCTCGATCTCCAGGCTTTTATTGTTTAGTGTTGCTAAAAAATAAAAGCCTGGCCCAGCGCGTCGGTGTACTCGGTATAAGGAAGTGTTTCACTTCCCAACCAACCAGAGTGCAGTGGGCGTCGCTCGTAATGTTGTGTTAACGGGGCGGGGGTTGACGGACAGATCGGTGAACCAATGGGATCAGCCGCAGTCTCTCGCCGGCTCTTTACACCCGCCCCTCTATACACGAAATCAGGAGCGTTGGGGCAGTCTACCCTAGAACTATAGTCTGGTTGCCCTGTTAGGGCAACCACACTAACTAGAATTTTCGCAATTCAGGGCAATTGCAAAGTGTGGTTGTGCTGACGCCGGTCTCGGGTCGCGGCCGCCGGGACTCGAGGAATACGCCGGGAGTAATAACGTCGGAGGCTGCGCCAATTACATTGTCTCGTCACTCCTGAGATCACTTGCGTTTCATTTTGAGAGGATTGATCCCCCCCAAAATCATGTTTTTGTGTCAAACGGTTACATTTTGCGCATTTGTGGCGCCCCCTATGGGTGAAAGTGGAAATGCTTTAGGGGATTTGTTGAGTAAACCACCCTTGACATGTGATTCAAATTTGGGATTGATTGGACGTTTTGTTCGTGATTTTTGGCCTTTTTTGTAAAACGGGCCCCTCCCGCAAATGGGCGTGGCCTATATGGGGAGATGCGTCGTGACCCAAGGAATCCAGGGGAAAAGAAACCTACGGTTCAAGAGTTATAGGCCAAAACGTAAAAAGGGCTGTTATAGCGCCACCATGAGGCCGAATGGTGTGATAATTCTTTTTATAATTTCGGACTAAATTATGAACCTCCCCTCCAAATGTGGAAACTCTAGCTCTTACGGTTTCTGAGAAAAAAATACTTGAATTTGAGTTTTTTCACTTTTCCATTAAAGTGGATGGGGAAATTTAATGCACTAATAAATCAATATCAATTAAACTATTTAACCAATCTCTTAGCAAAATACAAGCGCACGATTCCCGGTCAAGCCGGTCATTTTGACATATGGCACGACATTGGGGGATAAACACTGTGGGAGGAGTAGCAGCCCGAAATATAGTTTATCCGGAAGAAGAATAAAGTATCCCTAGAACAATAGTCTGGTTGCCCTGTTAGGGCAACCACACTAACTAGACGCGTCGCAATTCAGGGCAATTGCAGAGTGTGGTTGCGCCGACGCGAGTCGCGGGTCGCTGCCGCCGGGACTCGAGGAATACGCTGGGAGGAATACCGTCGGAAGCTGCGCCAATTACATTGTCACGCAACTCCTGAGATCACTTGCGTTTCATTTTGAGAGGATTGGTCCCCCCAACCTTATGGTTTTTGCATCAAAAGGTTACATTTTGAGCATTTGTGGCGCCCCCTATGGATCAAAGTGGAAATTCTTTTGGGGATTTGTTGAGTAAACCACACTTGACATGTGATTCAAATTTGGGATTGACTGGACGTTTTGTTTGTGATTTGTGGGCTTTTTTGTAAAACGGGCCCCTCCCGCTAACTTTGGAAGCCATTTACGGACGAACGGTATGGACTATCAAAATTCTGTTTCGATCCAGATTATCGCATGGGTCCAGAGATCATGTGTACCGATTTTTGTGAAATTTGGACAAAATATATGGGAGGAGGAGCTGTTATAGCGCCACCATGTGGCCGATTGGTGTAATTATTTTTTCAATAATTTGAGCTGTTATAGCGCCACTATGTGGCCGATTGGTGTAATTATTTTTTCAATAATTTCGGACTAAATTATGAACCTCCCCTCCAAATGTGGAAACTCTAGCTCTTACGGTTTCAAAATACTTGAAATACTTTTTATTTTCCCATTTTCCATTAAAGTGGATGGGGAAATGTAATTCACTAATAAATTAATATCAATTAAACTATGCAACCAATCTCGGGAGGAGATGCGGTTTGAAGTTTTTTTCATAGATTACAATAGTCTGGTTGCCCTGTTAGGGCAACCACACTAATAATAATAAAGTGTAAGGATTACTATAGTCTGGTTGCCCTGTTAGGGCAACCACACTAATTATTAGACACATTTTGGGTTGTTTTGCACAACACACATTTTGTCTCTATGTTTTCAGATTTCAATGCAAAGACTCCCCTTAAAATGTAAAGCTTCTGTTTGGGGGTTTCTTTGGCAGTGACTAACATAAGCAGCTAGCATTTGTTAAGGAGCAGGGTTAAGTCTTTCTTGTCAGCTGACAAAGTCATAGGCATTTTATTTCCCCCTCCTTTCCTGTACCTTCTATTCTCTCCCATGTGTGCCTGTGTGCACGCACGTGTGTGTATGTGTGTGCGTGCGCGCGCGTGTGTGTGTGCGTGCATGCGTGTGTGCGTGCGTGCGTGTGTGTGTGTGTGCGTGTGTGTGTGTGTGTGTGTGTGTGTGTGTGTGTGTGCGTGTGCGTGCGTGCGTGTGCGTGTGCGTGTGCGTGTGCGTTTGCGTGTGCGTGTGCGTGTGCGTGTGCGTGTGTGTGTGTGTGTGTGTTAAGTGCCACCCTTCAACCACCCATACTGTGTGTGACATCTGTGATACTGCAGGTGGCAGCAAAGGTGCAGCCATAGATCATTATTATCATCACCTTGAGATTTGTCCACTGGCGGTCTGCAGTTTGAGTTGTGAAAACAAGTGTGTGTGAGAGAGAGAGAGAGAGAGAGAGAGAGAGAGAGAGAGAGAGAGAGAGAGAGAGAGAGAGAGAGAGAGAGAGAGAGAGAGAGAGAGAGAGAGAGAGAGAGAGAGAAAGAAGCTGAAGTTCATAGTCATAACCACAATATCTGCCCTGAAATGTTTCTGACCAGGCTGGGTGCATTAAACTTATAGGGATTGCAGCTTTAATACATATAAGTGTGCTGATGCCGTAGCCATGACTGGACTGGCTAAACAGTTCTGATAGATAACGGAATCCTATTAAATGCAAAGAATATGCATTGTCTTAACACCCATTTTTATCAATGTTACTATTATTGTCTTGTTCCAAGGGTGATAGAATTGCAACCTGGGTTGAAGTTGATTGAAAGGACAGGGAAGCCATTTGAGACCTACTCCTTACATTTAAATGTAACACCATACCTGAAACGACAGGCCCGAATGTACAGTGTCTACCTTTTGTGTAGGTTTAACTAGTGAGACTGCTGGACACATGGGGTAACAACTGTTGGGGTATTTCAGTGACAGCAGAGCAGGTTAGTGGAGCAGAGAAGAGGAGGTTAGCCATGCCAATCCTTTAATTGAATGATTGACCCAGACCCTGTTAATTAATTATTAATCCAGCAGGTAGAAGATAAACCAGTGTGTTGTCTGAGAAAGAGAGAGAGAGAGGGGGGGGGGGGCGGGGGTAGCCTGGTAAACCCCTCCCTCCGAAGGGGGGGGGTTTACCAGGCTAGCCCGTGGGGGGGGGGGGTGTGAGGATGATGAAACCGAGGGAGAAAGCTGTGAGTGTGACTGCCTGCATGCAATTCTAGTTCTCTAAACTGAACTGAGAATAGAGTCAGTAGTTCCTTAATTTGTGCGAAGTCCCAGCAGTGTGATGTGTGTTTTTGTCAAACTGGCCATTACGTCAGCCCCGACCAGAGAAACCCCTGCTGTAAAGGTTATGAGAAGTGTGTGTGTGTGTGTGTGTGTGTGTGTGTGTGTGTGTGTGTGTGTGTGTGTGTGTGTGTGTGTGTGTGTGTGTGTGTGTGTGTGTGTGTGTGTGTGTGTGTGTGTGTGTGTGTGTGTGTGTGTGTGTGTGTGTGTGTGTGTGTGTGTGTGTGTGTGTGTGTGATTTATAGAAATGCTTCCCCTATACCACTCTTATACCCCTATACTGGAGAAAGCAATGGTAAACATCATTGCATTCTTATGACAAAGTGGGTTGGTCTTCTCTCTCAGAAAGGAGAAATACTGGCATCAGTTTATTTTTAAGGCCATTGATGGGAAATTAATACATTACATTGCTGTTAAATTGTAACCACTGCACTTTACTTAACCCACTCCAATGATTGGCTTACACTCAGGTCCTACAAGTTCAGTCTGAACTTGGAAGGTCAAATTTCTCTTTTAATCCTCCAGTTTCCAGGGATAATAGACTGAATACCCCATACAAAATGAATACCCCAATATCCTACAGACTATTTAATAACTTATTTCAGTGCCTTATACAGTATCTGTTTTATGTGTTTTAATTGTTAAATGTTTTTGTAAGCTTGACAACACTGCTAAATTTGCAGTGCTGCAGAGATTACAATGTTCTCGAAAAGAGCATTGACAATGCTCTTTTAAATACATTTCAATCAATCAATCTTAATCCAAGCCTTAATCAAATCACAAATGACCTTTTCAGTCGTTAAATTAGGATCAATCATTGTTTAGAAAATGAAATATATTCACCCCCATCGGCATTTCTGTTAACATAAATCTCAATTAAATAACTCTAACCTGATTTTGACAGAGCATACCTGACTATTATTATAAAATGCTATATCATTTCTGCCAAATCAAAAGGTGAAATTAGCATGGGAGTCAGTCAACATAGGTTTAAGAACACTTCTACTGACTGAGATTAGATTGATAGCCAGTTTCTAGCATGTTATGAGTGATC
>NC_137604.1:35683025-35733025 GCF_963280865.1 Gymnoscopelus braueri
TATAAATGTCATGTATTATTATCATTATTATTAGTAGTTTATGAGGAGAAAGAAATTTTTTTTTAGTTTGTTCGTGGCGCACCTGCATCTGATCACTGCATTCTCAGTGCATTTTTATTTTATTCAAATAAAATCAATCAAATCAGATTTTTGATAGACACATACTGTAGTGCACATCTAACATGTTTCGGATTGTATCGACAACAGGACCAATGTGCATGGACTGATTAAGACTCGCAGGGGCCCTTAGGACAATTATCTTTCAGGGCCCTGCCTTGCTACCCAGAACGGGCAGTTGGATGGACACGCAAACACACAGGTCATAAGGCATTTGTGGGTCAAGAAAGCACCTGCTCTATTATATTTTTGGGGGCTTTTCTTATTGATAGGACATAGACAGTGGAGATAGACACGAAACGGGGAGAGAGAGAAACGGGAATCGAGTGACATGCAGCAAAGGTCGCCGGGATCGGGATTCAATCCTGTGACACTCTGTCAGGCTGCATTGGAGCCTTTAGTTTATGTGGTATGCGCCTGGACCGCTAGGCCAGCGGGCACCCCAATGTGTTATCATACAGCTTTTACAGTCTAAAAGGGTGAGGGCCAGGGGCCCTGATATGGCCATATACAGTATAGGTGGGGCCTTGTACTGTATAGGCTGAGGGCCCCACATATTTTAGAGTTAACCTATACATTTTATTTTGTCGTTGAGCCTCGTGGCCCAGGGCTGCCAATGGCCACTGGTAGTCATGAAGGGCCCCATGGGCACTGGCCCCATTGGCCCATCTGTCATTTATTGGTATCACATTGATAATACATTCGTCAAGGTTTGAAATATAAAAAAAACACCCAGACATTTTTTTTTACATTACTTTTTCATATTAAAATTAAATGCAATAATATGCATTATAATATAACGTGCATTTTTTTAAAAATCAATTTTAATAAAATGGTCTTTGTCCCAAGCATGAAGGTGGAATTGCAACCTGGGTTGAAATTGATTGAAAGGAAAGGAGAGGCCATTATTACTTGGAGACATTGAAGTTTGGAGCATAATTCCCCTCCTCCTCCCTCTCGCTTTCCGCCGCTGCTGCAGCATCAAGCGAAACGGAAAGCTTGTTGTAGCCAAACGAAATGTTTAGGTGTGAGACTAGTGACGCGGGTCATGTCATGAGAGAGAGTGGAGGAGGAGTGAGGGAAACCCATGACTTCCTGGATTTTCCTCTATCAGAAATTGACCCTTACATAAGACAGGATGGCGCATATCATGGCATTTCAGTTGATAACCGGAGTACGTTTCAAAACATCAAGGCTACAAGGACCGTGGCTTCTGCAAGTGAATCGCCCCAAACGCATCTCCATATTGAGTGGACTTAAATTCAAATTGTCAAGACATAAAACAACATCTGGTCGTATATAGGACTTAATGGAGAGCCTCTCTTCCTCCCATTTATTGGAGCCCAACAACACCAAGACCAGAATGGACGTGGAATCACTACAAACCAGTGCACGACCTCGCAGGTGCCTGGACACCTTCGTCGTGATGTCGGTGGTTTTCCTCTTCGTCGTGTTGACAGCTGTCACCGCTGGAGGAGTCATGGTGGCGATGGAGCTGCGATCAGAGGTCCAGCATGTGAGACCGTCCTTCCAGGGCACAGACGTTGGCGACGATCCAGTGTATAAGGTGATTATTAGACGAATAGACGCATATGACCAGTGGTGGAAAGTAACTAAGTACATTTACTCAACTACTTTACTTATAAGTGCAATTTTGAGGTATTTATTTTACTTTCAATTTTTTAAAAACTTTTTCTTTTTACTTCTACTCCACTACATCTCAGAGGCAAATATTGTATTTTTACTCCACTGCAATTATTTGAAAACTTTAGTTACTTTGTAGATTCTGATTATTATTACAAAACATAACATTAACCACTTCAGCCCTTCAGCCCTACTATATACATTTCGGCTGTGGGACATTCTGCATAATGAGTACTTTCTACTTTTGGTACTTTCAGTACATTTTATGCCAATATTTTTATGCTTTTACTCAAGTAATTTTTTTATTCCGGACTTTTACTTGTAATACAAATACTACATTGCAGTACTTTTACTTAAGTAAGAAATGTGAGTAGGCTACATTTTCCACCACTGCATATGATGCATACAAAGAAAGGTGTGTAAAACGCTTTACGTTTTAGCTTTGCATGTTTAAATTCTAACCCACTTTTTATTTTTATGTTTTCTCATCAGATGCAGAACTTTGCATACCTGGAGGCCACACCATGTAAGTCTTAGATTACCCTACTTAATACCTTAATTGCTGTTCCTTAAAAACAAAACACATTGTAATGGAATATGAGACTGTATTGATTTTATTTTATAAATATCCTACTTTGCATATTATATTAATTTTTCAAACAATCTTACCTGTAATCTTGTGTAAATTTCAGAACTAAAATACCTTATATATAAGCCTGACTTTAGTAGCCTGGTAAACCCTCCCTCCGGAAATCTCATTTCCATTTGATTTCAGGACTTTAGTACCAGTGATAGCACACTTTGCTTGAATACATGTTCTACTATAGTTATGTCCTTGAGCTCATTTCAGATTACATTCCAGATATGATCCATTCAGATCATATCAAATTGAAAGGAGTTATATTTTTTTCCATTCTGCAGCTATTTTCCTCACATCTAATCTGTGTGCATGTCTCCTCCTGCAGGCGAATTGAAAGATAGCACAATGAAGTGGGCCCCAGTCGACCACCTCACAGGAAATTCTGTGGGAAAGAAGTTCTCCTTCGATAGCACCACGCATGAACTGAAGACCAAGCAGGAGGGCAGGTACTTTATGTACCTTGACCTCAACCTCACTTGCACTTCTGTAAATTGCAGTGCAGGTCTCCTCACTGTAAGAGTGAAAGATCATAAAGAAGATCAGCTCAGCTGCACTGTGGAGCTTCCTGGGGGTGCAGTGTCAACCCCAGTGAGCAAGAAATGCTGGACGGTGGCACGGCTAGATGGGGAGACACGGCTGACGGCTCAGATGACTGTGTCAAAAAACGGACTGAAAAACTGGAAACTTGTTGAAAATAGCTCAGGACTTGGGATGTTCCTAGTGGCTTAATCTGTGCTTATTTATCACTAACTATATGAGAACAGCCTCACCAAGTCCATTTTGGTTCAGCAGAGTAAGGGGGCATTGCAAGAGAGACAACTTTAAAACCTTTTAGGATGTTTCATGAGCTGTGAACCTATTGACCGTGCAAGGAGAAAGGTTGGTGACTCCACAATAGGACTTGAGCAAGAGTCTATACAGAAGACTTGCAATTGTGTGCTTATTCTCAGACTTGGGGTCAGTTTTACATTGCCTTAAAATAATTGACATTGGTTTCCAACATGGATTCAGTCTTTTAGATTTTATAATGCTGTTGGACCTGTGTCTGTATGCATTGACTATATTATTTCTTAAATGTTCTATTTGTATTTATTTATATTTATTTAATAAAATTCAGTATTGTATTTGCAATGTAGTATTTATAGACATTGAGCTATTTTGTAGTTATTTTTTATATTTATGTAGATACCACTACTTTGGTGTTGGTGTGCAATAATGTGATTTGACCTATATTGGGTCCAACAGGGTGTTATGTTGCTGCCTTCATTTTATAAATGGAGTATAGCATAATATTATTTTGGGGTTGCTTGGCAACAACACTAAGCTCCAGAATGTAAATAAATTGTACTGAATTGGAGGATTATCGATTATTCTGAAGATTGTTGAATTATTGTGCTTCTTTTCCACTTCTAGTGCAGTATTTATTTTAACACGATTCAGGAGAATGAAGTTGTATCAAACATGACTGGCATAATTTAATTATTTTGTTTTGTATGTGTACTCACCAAGTGAGAGCAAGAGGTCTTTTTTCTTTTTCTTTTTGACTGTTGTGAGATTGTAAGTCCTATGGATAAACTGGATATTCATTGGTGATTGTAAGCAATCCATATTTAATGTGGTCATTGGATTATTAAACATATGGTTTCACAGCCAACTCACATTGTGTGTAAAGTATGAGACATTTGTAAATGGAATAAGAAAGTTGACATGGTATGGGAAAGTTCCTAAGCTTGTTCCTTTCGAGAACTGATTTCATATCACATCACATCCTGTTTTATGTGCTGTAACCACACTGAGTGGCTTGGAAGATCTGTATGTAGGCCAATAAACAAACACATTAATACACTTCCTACATCACACAAACGCTGGCCTAAAATGTCTGATACAAATTCACGTTACTGTTCACAGTTTAATAACGCATTTCATTATGTATGTACGTACATTACACACACACACACACGCACGCACGCACGCACGCACGCACGCACACACGCACACGCACACACACATACACATACACATACACATACACATACACACACACACACACACACACACGCGCACACACACACACACACACACACACACAGACCATATGTACACAATTTAGAATTCTTAATTTATTCATATCCTGGAGTTTTCTCTAATTTCCTTCAATGGTGATTGGAGGTGGAGTGACAGCACCTGGTCGTCCTTGCCAATTAGCCAACGGCCAACATAAAAGCCTGGGAGAAACCCTATTTTAGTACTTTTGCCCTTCTTCACTCACACTGAATCCTCTGCCCTTTGCCATACCTGTAGGCTGTATGCCATATTTTAATTAAAATGTAATGCTTAGTGCTTAAATAATCTTATGCTGTGTGCTTCAGGTACAGATTTGGGAAGCTTCCATATAGTTTTCTGTTCGGTGTCTGTAACCTTAACATTTGTCAATACATGTATACATTTTAGTTGTTTGTGCACTTTTAAGTTATCATGTGTTACTCCCCTGTTTTCCCCTAGACCACAGAAAGGGGTCGTAACACACTCACAAGTTGGAAGATAATCGTGCATAGGACACACAAATACACAGACACACAAATTATAAGATCGAGTTAGTATCATATCTCCAAATGACGCACTTTGTCTCCAGCATTCAAGATCAGAAACCAATCACATCCTGTCTTTTGGCCCTATGCATCTGAGGGCAAGTTTATTGTCTGCCAGACAGTGTTACCTGTCTATTCACCTGCTTGGATTATGTTTCTGTGTCCTTTTCTTTCATATCTCTATTTCAAACCTGTATAGCATTTGTCCATTGTTTCTTTTTTAGGGTTTGTCTCTCCATTTGACGGCATCACACAGCCAGGGGAAAGTTCCTCTGAAACTGTATGTGTATGTATGGCTGAGTCAGCTATTCTAGACCATAACCACTGCCCCTCCCCCCAACACACACACACACACACACACACCATGAACAAGTTTCATCCTCTCCCCGGCACAACCAACCACATCCTCCTGCTCACAAACACGCAACCATGCACCCCCCCCCCCCACCCACCCACACACACACACACACACACACACACACACACACACACACACACACACACACACACACACACACACACACACACACACACACACACACACACACACACACTCACACACTGCATCTCCCCAGGTTGTTTGTGTTGTGACAACTTCAGTACAGCTGGTTGCATCCTCTACACAGTGCATGGTTAGGTCAATGTGCATGTGCTGTAACAATGTGCATTATCGTTCACACACGAACGGCGGAGGAAACCATACAAGGCACCAACCTGCTCATCAGGCGCAATTCAGTGTTTATTTCAAGTAGACCTACACTTTGACACTAACCCAGGGGGAGCCAGGGATCGAATAGTGTAGTAATAATCATAAGCATTTTGATCGGTGTAATGTCTTTCCACTGTTCAAGAATTAAATGAGAAGGAGCCATACATTTAAATGACGATTAAAAGGTAAAGCACAATAAAATAAACAAAACAATTGACCAATAATTGGACAATTAACCAATACTTGGACAATAAGAGGTATTATAGAGATAATCCTTTTTTTGTTGCTGAGCACATGGAGATGTCACTCTACCCCTCAGGATGTGGAAGCATCCCAAAAAGTTATCCATTAATAACATGCAATTAATACAATTTCTTAATATGTGGATGTCTATATTTGGAATAATATTTTCTGCCACTGTATTCATATGATCAAGGAATTCCATGCCACACCATTCATAAAATTCTTCATATTTTATTTACATTATAACATTTGCAACAAATAAACAAGAAGGATGAAATAGCCTGAATGTCAGATACTTTTCTATACCGAAAAACAACCATTTGTTGCATTTCATAAACGATTTCAAATACAAGGCTAATATAGCTGAAGCTGAAAGAAGTCTAAAAAGATACAGTATATTATTATTCAGCACTGCGGTGTAGACAGTCACACAAACTCAGAGGGGGCACAAATGTGCACTGCTCCCCTACAGCTACTAGATCATGAGTTCTCAAACTTTTCAGTTCGAGACCCAAAAGTTGAGATTGACCCAAACTTACAAAAAATATATAATGAATTAATAACTTAAGCCCTATTTCCAAAACAGTGAAAATGGCAAAATGAAATTTAGCTTTATGAACTTTTTTTGAAAATCTTTTCAAATAAAAATTATACAAATTATAGGAAACAAAATAAAAAAGTGGGATATTTTCCCGAACCCTGCACTGTTTGGGAAACAGCGTAGCCTACAAACTAGATCATAAAGGCCCCCATGAAGGTGTCTGTAGTTCCCAGACCCAGATGCCTCATTTCACCGCCCTCCAGTTTTACGTAGATGGCATCTCCAGAGTCCAGGTGGAAAACTCCACCCAGGAAGCTATCGCCACCTGGAGCTCTCTGATTCTTCACCGCTCTGTAGCTCCCACTCCCACAGGGGTACCTGTTAGACATTGTCAAACGTTAAGCCACTTAAACCCTCTAGACTTAGTAAACTGCAGGATCTGCCTGAGTTGGCTATGTACTTGGACCACTTTTTTTTCCATCTACACCAAATGTCTTTGCCAAAACCTAGCAGATCTACAAGCTTACAATGCATCGCGATATAATGATAGGGACACCAGGGTTAAAGTGGCGCCTGAATTATGCCTCAGTGAAAAAAAGTGTTGCAATGTGTCGCTCAATAAAGGCTAACATATTTTTTATTTTCATTTTCATTTTCGAACGACATTTTGCTGATAAAGCATGAATATGACTTAAGATTTTGCTGTCAAAAGAAAGCCAACCTCTCTCTGTTCCATTTACACCCTAGCAAGCATAGATTTTCTTTTAATATTACTATTTATAAAACAGATAGATTGGTAGAAACAGACATACTGTATGAATATTGAGAAAGTACCCAGAAAAACCCAGACCCAGAAAAAAAGCCCAGATACAATGGGCAGGAAACTGGGCAGATACTGTAGCAACAGTGCAGCTACGGTGAAAGACTAAGCATGACTCACCTAAGAGCTTTCATAAGCTCTAAGGGCTCGCCATAGGCCTTGGTATCTCTCATGACCCTGTGTTTGAGAGTAGAGCAGTTCTCTTCAGAGTTTAACTGCAACTTGGAGTAAAGGTAGTAGTAGCCTTCTACTACAATCGACAAGCGGCTGTCGTTGTAGGTCATGCGATGCTGGAAAGCATCGCTCATGTTGTGTATCCATTGCACGACACCATTCTTATCCACAGGATGTTCCGAGCCTGTAGGGTCAAGACAAGAGAGCCAGAGGAGAAAAGAGAGTTGTTTAACAGAAAAAAAAGGAAAAAAGGAAAAAGTTAGTTACTGTACATAAGTGAGTGAGAAACAAGAACACACACAGGGTTTGTGTGTGTGTGTGTGTGTGTGTGTGTGTGTGTGTGTGTGTGTGTGTGTGTGTGTGTGTGTGTGTGTGTGTGTGTGTGTGTGTGTGTGTGTGTGTGTGTGTGTGTGTGTGTGTGTGTGTGTGTGTGTGTGTGTGGGGTGTGTGTGTGGTGTGTGTGTGTGTGTGTGTGTGTGTGTGTGTGTGTGTGTGTGTGTGTGTGTGTGTGTGTGTGTGTGTGTGTGTGTGTGTGTTAGGGCACTAACATATCAGGTGTGCTGAGGGCTTCCATTGGATCTCTGTACGTGTTCTTGTTGGCACTGGTGGAGTGGCATACAGTCAATCAGTCAACAAACCAACCAACCAATCAGTCATTCAATCAATTAATCAATTATTCAAGTCATCCCGTCAGTAAATGATGATTGATTTGCAGTGTGGCATGTAATTCAAATATCTCTATCGCTCTCTCTATCGCTCTCTTTCTCTCTCTCTCTCTCTCTCTCTCTCTCTCTCTCTCTCTCTCTCTCTCTCTCTCTCTCTCAGGGTTGTACAGGGTGTATTATCTCCATACAGTAACAATTTAACTCTGATGAGAGTGTCAAAATGGACCTGTACTGTGTGTCATTATTCTATGTTGTGTGTTTAAAACAGATACAGTAGATTATCTGAAGCTGAGGGCTGAGAAGCTGAGAGGCCCAGATCCTTAGATTGAAACATCTCTCTATTAAAGTAAAGATGTTTGTGGAGCCCTTTTTCCCCCTAATAAAGTTGTCTTTTTTTTCTCTTCCACTAGTCCCCACATACATACTGTATGTAAAGCGCCTTTGACAACGCTATATAAATTCCAGGTATTATTATTATTATTATTATTATTATTATTATTTTAATAATAATGAATAATTCAAAAAGCATTTGTGGCTGTGTGATTTATTTTGTGCTTGAATTGCAGAATAGACCACACTCTTCCAATCACTGCTCTTTGTGTAATGACATAGTTCTGTTTTTTCTTTTTGGAGCAGATTATGCAACAACTGTATGATGATGCTGTAGTTCAAATTGATGATATTAGGGACTGATAGAGTACCTTCAGCTCCAACCTGACCCATGATGTTTCCGCTCTAGAACAGAAAAGAGCTTCAGAACACCAATAATCATTACATATGTACACACACACACACACACACACACACACACACACACACACACACACACACACACACACACACACACACACACACACACACACACACACACACACACACACACACACACACACACACACACGCATGCATACTTACTGGCTGGTGAGATATTGTGATGCTGGGCAGATTCTAAAACATTTATAGACAGGCAGAGAAGAGAGAGAATGACAGAAATAGAGAAACACACAAATATCACTGATTTATAAGATTTGAATTTGTTCTTGAGCAAGATGTGTCTGAGGTTTTCACTGCTTGTAAGAAGAGGAAGTGATCTGCAGATCACTTGCAGATAAAAGTATGCATGAACTTCTACACACAATACAGAATACATGCAATAACACGGCAAGGGAGCTTCAAGGTGCCTGAGCTGAAAAGATAAAATCTGTGTTTATTTGTCTAATCTGTCTAAATCACAATGAAAGATAAACAATGCACTCTTCTTCATAACATAAAATCTATCTGTCATCATGTGAAGATGACAGATAGATGTGGGCAAGGCTTATCTTTGGTATACTCTCCACAAATTGGCCACAGACAAATGCCTGGTTTGCCTGGAGCAAAAACAATAATCTGCAAAGACTAATAAAGAATATCCATCTAAAATCTGCATTAAAAACACAAATCTGGATCATGTATCCAATTATACCATTCCCCCAAAATGAGATCTTGCAGGTGAAGCTTGGTTAGGTGTCTATGTGAGAAGCCAGAGAAGACGGGAAGTAGTATCATAGAAAGTGTCCACTGAGGGAAGTCACATATGTGGGTGACGCTGAGAACAATTGACCAACTACAACTACACGCATGTGACTGTGTCTGACTCTGACGCACAAAATGTGAGGGAGATTCTCAAGAAAAGGAAATTCCAACCACAATATGGACAGACATTATCCACATGACCTCTCTGCCCACGATACACACATGAACAAATACATTAACACGGCACACTCACCAGCGTCTTGTTATACAGGTAAAAGATGAAGCATGCTTCAACAATGACTCCAAACAGCGCCAATCCCACCAGTATGGTCTGGAGCCTCCGTCCGATCCCTCCCCACTTCAGGTGCTTTCCACTGGGCATAGAGCTGGCCTGGCTGTCCACCACAAACACTTGGGGGCAGCCCCCTGTGACTGCCTCAGCCATCCCAGCAAAAGACGCTCCGATGTGGATGCAGTGAAGTTGGTTCAGATGGCCCTACGGTATGGATGGACACACAGGATCATAATACAGGACACAGGCACAGAGACTGGGTTTGATTTGTAAAAAAGAAACAGACAGAGGGGAAACATTTTCTTAATGTCTTTGTATTGACAAGTGTGACACGTTGTGAGCTTGTAGATCTGCTATTTTTGCAATGTTTTATTTAAAAGAGAAACAAAAAAACCCAAAATAGGGAGGTCAGGGTTAATGTGCAGAGCACATACATTTGCTCAGTGGCCTTGTGGTTAGAGTGTCCGCCATTGAGAATGAGAGGTCATAGGTTCAATTCCCCGGCCGGACTATAGAAAAGGGACCCTATCTGCTTGGCACTCAGCATCAAGGGTTGGATTGGGGATATCACATGAAGGTGCCACATGAAGGCTACTTACTTACTTACATTACATTTTACATTGTGATATTATCAAACATAAATAACAAACATATCAGACAGTCTACATTTCACCAAAGGAAATGTGTATTTAATTGAGTCTGACCAGAAGCAGGGAGCATCCCCACCAGTGATTAAAAATGCATGGCCAAAGGAAATCCATCCCTGCACACAACACAATCTTCAGTGTTCATTTAACTCTGAGACTATAAACATTAATTAACCCTGAGGATTTTACTGTGCAGAGTGACAGAGTATTTTGCCTGGTTTGGAGTGATGCGACCTACCAAGTTCTGGAAATAATTCACCACCCTGTCACTGGAGTCCCATAAGAAATCATGTGATGAAATTACTTTTTTGGTCAAGGTAGTTCACCTCTCTGAATTGATGGGGCAAGAAGATTTCCTTCGATTCTGTTGTCAGCCTGCGGATTCTTCACAGATTCTAGTCGGTCTTCTGGTGGTCCAGGGAAGATAATTTCACCGTCTTCTGGTGTTCCTCTGGGATACTTAAGTGTCAGAATATTCAAGCACACCATTTGAAAAGTGGAGAGTAGTAAGGCAACATTCTCCAGCCTCAGATGAAGGTTTCCAAGAGCCTCCCTGGAGGATGTCTTCTCCACCAGTTTGCTGATTGCTCTCCTCTCTCTCCTCTTCTCTCATTTGTCTGGCTGCTGTCAAGTGTACACTGTTGCTCTACAAGCCTAGGCAAGGAGGAAATGCAGATGACAGGGGAAGAGAAAGAGTGCACCCTGCGTATATGTGTTCGCAAGACACTCCCTTATCGTCCTTCCTTCAGCTGACACTTCCTCTCTCTCTCTCTCTCTCTCTCTCTCTCTCTCTCTCTCTCACACACACACACACACACACACCCACACACACACACACACACACACACACACACATACGCATACACATACACATACACACACACGTCACATGTCACACGCACGCACGCACGCACGCACGCACGCACGCACGCACGCACGCACGCACGCACGCACGCACGCACGCACGCACGCACGCACGCACGCACGCACGCACGCACGCACGCACAAATGAAGTGTTACACCTTGAACAGAACTTTGACAACTTATTTAATCAGACTGACATGACAGGTTCACTGTCTTCCTCGGAGGTACATTGGCAGGGTTTTTTTGGACGGATGATAGACAGCAAGCATTTCATTCTCTTATACTCGTTTGCCCAGTTTTCCCAGGTGCTCCAACAATAAAATCAGCAATCTCTTCTGTCAGTAACCTTCGGGCAATCTTTGGCTCCCCATGTCTTTAACAGTGTATACGTTCAATACAGTGCAGCTGTATTAGGGTATAGGGACTTGGCTTGAGAGCCAGAGGGTAGCCGGTTCAAGTTCAGCGTGGACCACTGAGTGGACTGGTAGCTGGAGAAGTACTAGTTCACCTCCTGGGCACTACTGAAGTGCCCTTGAGCAAGGCAGAAAAATCCTAACTGCTTCTGGGTGCTGCTAGTGGCAGCCGATCACTCCTACCATTTTCTCCACATTGCATATCAGCCTTGTGTGTTCATGTCTGTATTTCAGGCCTATGTGTGTGTGCATGTAAACAACACACACACACACACACACACACACACACACACACACACACACACACACACACACACACACACACACACACACACACACACACACACACACACACACACACGTGAAAAAAATGTATTCCCCATGGCGGCTTAGTCATCTTCATATTAGTTGAACAGCACACAATGAGTTTGACTGTCAATGTGGATAGATTGAAAAACAACATGAGGTAAAATCATGTGTTGGTCCTTTAACCACCACTACCCTATTTTATAAACTTTTCGAAAATACCCGAACTACAAGCTCACTACGCGTTGCATCATGATGGGGTGAGACCTTATCTGCCATTTTTGAAAAATCTAGAACAATTGTGAAAAGATTTGTGATATACATGTAAGGTAGTAGCCTTTTTATGTCAGCAGGTGTCACTGTTGCCAAGCTCCCTCACCTGTGATCACCTTTTTGTCCCTCACTGGACACCGTAGTTCAGTTGACTATGCAGTTGAGGGCGCCATGTTTGTCAATGTTTGTTTTCTATTGGAAAGGTGAGCACTGTTTTATGACTGTCTGAACAATCTTTGAGATATTTGAGTTACAAACGCCCATCCAGTGATTTTGTTGCCATACAGTGTTAGCTAAGAAGCATAACTACATTTTGATGTCATTCTGAATAATATGCACTTACGTTTTTGTACTTAAATATGCAATTTAAGTTGGCCAGATTAATGAACATTGAGAAAAGCCCTCATTCCATTGGAATTCATGTTTTGTATTTTATTCTGGTCATTGTGTCCACTAATATTTGATGTGGTTGATTATTCATTGTTATTTAGCATATTAGGACATGTGATTTACAGAGAATGTTTGTTTTCTATTGGAAAGCCTACAGCCATAAACAGCAGCAGAACCTGTGAATGTCAGCCAATAAATGCACAAGGTCTCAACCACAATCCAGAACCAGTGTGTCCAGTGTCCCTTCTCTCCGCACAACACCCCATCTCCTAAAACATCAAAAACACAACGCAGAGTCCAAGGGTGTGTAGAGAGGCCAGTACACTGTGGGTTACATCTTTGGTGCCGTGACCCGGATTGTGGCACTACGAGACTGAAGAGGAAGAGAGAGACTGACAGTAGCATCCCCATCTATGCGGTTGTACCAAACTGTATTACCAGCTGTGAATGGACAGTGTGGTGGACTGAGCTACTATCATCTGCTGAGTTGAATGGGAAGAATATCCACTTCTTCAACATATCCTTTCAATGCTATGAAAAGTTGTTTTCATTTGAGGACTTTCTATGGTGTCCTATAAGCTGAACTGCTATTTGAATTGAAAAAGAAAAAAAAAGAAAAAGCGTGCTGTATTCTATGTGAGAGACTTATGAGGAACAATTCTATGAACATTGTTGTTGTCTACCTAATTCATATTCCTTGAGTTAGACACAGAGCTGACTAATTGAAATAGTTTTGGTTAATGTGAAATTTATGTACGAATTGATACTTGATACATTGTTTTGTTTTTGTTTTTGTTTTTTTTGTTTCATTGCACTGTACTACACTGGAAATACCCCTTCTACACACCTACATACACAGACATATCATCTGTTTCACTGCCAAAGCCCCTGATACCAGTTAAACTAACTGAAGATGTTGAGTGACAACAATGATTCCCCTTCAAAGCTGGAGGACACCACTGCCCGGCTACCAGCCCACCAACTCACCCCAGGCCCTCCAACCAGCCATAACTATAACTCTCCCCACAAGACACAGCCCTCCCCTGGGCATGCAACAAGCCATAACTACAACTCTCCCCATACAACATTACATATTTCGAGCGAAGGAGCAACGGCTGATGCCAGTACAGGGATGCAGCAGCAGTCAGTGCGTCCAAAGCCCTCACACACTCAGTACTCAGGACCACGCTCACAGCTTAGTCCACCACCCCCAATACTGTCACCACAAGGCCTTCCACGCCCCATCTCAGAAATGCAACATGTACAGCAGCCCACAATGAACCCTCCAGTTAACTTCCCTTATCCAACCCAGGCTGCCCAGCCTTTCCCTCAGGCCTACACCAGATATGCATATTCCACTCCTGCTCCCCAGCTCCCCACGCCAAATTCTCAAATATCCCAAATGAACACTATGAACAACCCTCCTGCTACTGAGCAGACCCTCCATGGTTCAGATCATAGACCAAGCCCCCAGTTGCATCTACTGCAGCACCACTCTCAGGGCCTGGCCCATGGTGAGATGGCCCCCAAGCCCCCGTCTGCCACTGGGGCATGGGGCCACAGCACGACTGTGCCCATCCCTATGAATGCCAATTATGGAAATGTTGACTACCCAGCTCCCCCCCATGCCCCTGCTCCATTACATCTACAGACACCTGCTGTACACCCTCAAGCCAGCATGTATCCCAATACCCTCCCACAAGCTATTCACCATACAGCTTCCCCTCACACCCCTGCTCCAATACAGCTACAGATGCCGTTTTCAGACCCCCAAGTGAGCATGTATCCCAGTCCACTCACCCAAACGTTTAACCCTACAGCAGCCCCCCACACCCCTGCCCCAGTATATTTACAGATGCCTGCTTCAGATCCTCAAGCTAGAATGTATCCCAATACCCTCACACAAACCTTTGATTATACAGCTCCCCTCCATGTGCCGGCTCCAGTACATACATGGACACCTGTTTCCGACCCCCGAGTCAGCAATAGACATCCCAATGCACTCCCCCAACCCACTCCTTTACCCCCATCCTACGCCCCACACAGAGCCATAGCCAACCCAAGCCTTCCACCTGCTGCCTATGGTGGCTTCCTGCAGACTCATCAGGTGAAGAATGTCCAAATCTACACTGGTAATTCGGATTGCAAGATGCTGGTAGAGGACTGGATTCGTGACATGCAGTATCTCCTGGAGGCAATAGAGCTTCCCATGCACCTCCGCTTTTCCACAGTAGTGCGACACCTGGGTGGCGAGGCCAGAAGGTTGGTGTTGAACCTACCTCCCCATGACCAAACCCCTGAGAAGGCATTTGAGGAATTGAGGGCTGAGTACAGTGACACACAAGGCTCCCTTGATCCACTAGCCGACTTCTATGAACGTTGCCAGAGGTCTGAAGAGTCTTGTTGCTCTTATGCCATAGCACTGGAGGCAACATTGCGAGCTGTGGAAAACAGTGAAAGAGGGGGCAGGCCTTTCCCCGACCGTGATAGCAAACTCACCCGGCAGTTCTTAAGGGGGCTTGAAGATGAGGAGATGTATGCAAGGATTTCGCCAATGAAGCCCCGGCTATTGAGCTTCCGAGAGCTACAAAATGAGCTCAGAAATCTAACAAAAGAAACAAAGAAGTTCCAGCCACAGCACAAGACAAAGAAAGCATATGCCCAGGTACATGCCACACCCGAGCGTGCTGCAAATGTGAAGACAGAAATAACAAAAGAGACCTCAGAGTTGTCAGAGTTGAGAGAGATTGTGAAGAAATTGGCTCTAAGCCAAGAGCAACAGATGGCCATGTTGTCTCACCTTGAATCAAGAATTGCTGCCCCAGCCACTGTTCCACCCGCTGTCCCACTATCTGTCCCTCCCGCTGCCCCCCCACCAAGATTCCTGTCATCACCAGGGAGTACTGCCCAGGGCTCCAGTTTTACATGCTACCGGTGTGGGAAACAAGGACATATTGCCCGGGTCTGCAGAGCAGTACTCCCAGATCCCAGTCTGTCCTGGGTTCGGCAACCCCAGCCTATGGCCCCTGCGGAGGGAAACACAGCTCCCTCAGCACAACATTTAAACCCCTAAAGCCCATGGTTACCGGGGCAACCATGGGCAAGCAGCAAGTTTCCCCATTACAGGTGAGCGGAACTGATGATGGAGGAGAGGACACCCCATTAGTCGGTCCCAGGAACGAGGGGGAGGTGGAAGTCAATGGGATAAAATGCAAGGCACTCATAGACTCTGGCTCACAGATTACCAGTATTACTCACAATTACTGGCGCAACCACCCAACCCTTCAGAAACAAAAGCTACAGCCTTCCAAAATACCCATAGAGGGGGCAGCCGGACAGAGTGTGCCTTACTATGGTGTCCTGCACATTAACCTGAAAGTGCTGGGGAGAGAGTTTGAGGCTGTGCCAGCTTTTGTGGTCCCTGATTCAGAGTATCGTTCCTCTGTCCCCCTGCTTGTTGGTACCAATGTCATTCGTGCCTCCAGAAGCCACCTCCAAGCAACCTATGGCCAGCAGTTCATTCACCGGGTCAAGCAAAGCCATCCAGAGTGGTACACTGCCCTACTGGAAATTGGGAACACAGAACATAATGGAACAGATGACACGGTGGGCCCCGCTGTGTACACTGGCCGTAAGATAAGCATCCCTGGAGGGAAGGAGATGGATTTG
Source organism: Gymnoscopelus braueri (assembly GCF_963280865.1). Taxonomy (NCBI): domain Eukaryota; kingdom Metazoa; phylum Chordata; class Actinopteri; order Myctophiformes; family Myctophidae; genus Gymnoscopelus; species Gymnoscopelus braueri. Next base: position 35,699,536 of record NC_137604.1, read on the forward strand.
AAGTGTAGGATCAAGGTTGGCCCACAAAGAAAGACTTACACAGCCCTCATTGAAGGCCACCCTTTCCTGCGTCTCCCCCAAGACCTTTTGGTTGCCAAAGTCCTTGTTGATGTGAAGAAAGGCTGCACCCCTGTTAGGGTGATGAATCTGTCCCAACATGCTATCACAATAAGGCCACACACACATCTGGCCAATGCACTCATGGTGGAAAATGTTGTGGAGTTTCCTGACAAGAAGCCAGGTGAACATCACAACTGTGAGAGCAACGAGGCCTGCCTGAGTTTGGATCAAGTTGTGGCAAGTGGTGGGGTGGACGTAAGTGAAGCGGCGGTAGAGAATGAGCACCAGCGGTCCCTCCTTAAAGAGCTGGTGGAGAAAAATGGAAGTGTGTTCTCCCAGCATTCCACAGACTATGGCCACACAAAAACAATAAAGCATGAAATTCCCCTTGTCGATTCTACACCCTTTCGACTACCATACCGCAAGATTCCCCCCTCACAGTGGCAAGATGTGAGGAAGTTGTTGATAGACATGGAGACAACAGGGGTCATCAGGCCTAGTAAGAGCCCATATGCTTCACCAGTAGTGATCGTAACCAAGAAAGATGGGTCACTAAGGCTTTGTGTGGATTACAGAAAGCTGAACTCCTACAGCACCAGAGACGCATTTCCCCTGCCCCGAATAGAGGAGGCCCTGGAGGCCCTGGGGCAAGCAAAGTACTTCTCCACCCTTGACCTCACGTCTGGTTACTGGCAGGTGGAGGTGGCGGAGTGCGACAAACACAAGACAGCATTCAGCACTCCCATGGGGCTGTTTGAGGCCAACAGAATGCCTTTTGGGCTACAGAACGCTCCGTCCACCTTCCAGAGACTAATGACCTGCTGCTTTGGGGATATGAACTTCACTCACCTCCTGATCTATCTAGATGACCTCATCATATTCTCCAAAACCTTTGAAGAGCACCTGGAGAGGTTGCAGCTTGTGTTTGATCGACTCAAGGAGCATGGCTTGAAGTTGAAGCCCTCGAAGTGCCAGCTTGTGAGAAAGGAGGTGCAGTATTTGGGTCACTTGGTGTCTGCAGAGGGCATCAGGACAGACCCAGAGAAAATCAGCAGGGTTAAGGACTGGGTGAGGCCCACAAATCGGAAAGAAGTGCTCCAATTCTTGGGCTTGGCCGGATATTATAGAAGATATGTGCACGGCTACTCCATGACAGCAGCAGCTCTATACCGCCTCACCAGCGGCGACCCCAGAAAGAAGAAGAGAGGGGGAAAGAGAACCCTGGGTCCTGACCCACCCTTTTTGTGGACTAATGAGTGTGAGGAGGCCTTTCAGACACTGAAAGAGAAGTTGACGACTGCTCCAGTGCTGGGGTATCCAGATTTCAGCCTGCCCTTTGTGCTTCAAACTGATGCGTCAGGAGAGGGTCTTGGCGCTGTCTTGGTCCAACTCCAGGGTGGAGTCGAGAGAGTCATGGCCTACGCCAGCCGTGGCTTGAGCCCAGCAGAGACCCGGTATCCTGCACACAAACTTGAGTTCCTCGCTCTGAAGTGGGCAGTGACAGATAAGTTCTACGACCATCTCTATGGACGTAGATTCTCAGTCCAGACAGACAACAACCCCCTCAAGTATGTGATGACCTCAGCGAAGCTGGATGCTACAGGACAGCGGTGGGTGTCTCGACTGTCGGCGTTCGACTTTGACATCCAGTATAGAAGAGGAAAGAGTAATGCAAATGCTGACGCACTCTCCCGTATGTCCTACCAGGAGGTCACGCAAGTCCTACACACCTGCCCTCAGCGGGTGAGGGCCAGTGAACTAGGCCATGGAGGGAACCGGCCCACCCGAGAACGAGAGAGCTCCCCGGGTGAGAACACCACTGCCCCAGAGGAACCTCGGCCCACCCGAACACAAGAGAGCTCCCCGGGTGAGAACACTACTACCCCAGAGGAACCTCAGCCCACCCGAAAACAAGAGAGCTCCCCGGATGAGAACACCACTGCCCCAGAGGAACCTGACCCCCAAGAACCTCGATTACTCAAGTCCAGTGAGCCCTACTTGGATGTGGGGACAGAATCCTTACCTGCCATGACAAAACAGCAGATCCGTGTAGGGCAGAAGGAAGATCCTGACATCAGCCCTGTCCTGCACTTTAAAAGCCTGAACCAGAAACCAAGTCGCAGTGAGAGGATCAGTGGTGGTGGGCAAATGTGCCTTCTCTTAAAGGAGTGGAGGAGGTTAGTGATACGCGATGGTATCATGTACCGCTGTGTACAAGACGGCCAAAGGGGAGTATTGGAGCAGCTTGTACTGCCAGAACGGCTGCGTACATCTGTCAAGACTACTCTTCATGATGACTCAGGACACTTGGGATTTGAGAGGACATTACAGATGATAAGGGAGAGATTCTACTGGCCAAGGATGTTCCAGGAGATCAAGGCCTGGTGTGAGCAGTGTGAGAGGTGCTGCCTCAGAAAGACCCCAACTGCAGGCCTCCGGGCTCCCCTGGTCAGTATTCACACCAGTGCCCCCATGGAGCTGGTGTGTGTGGACTTTTTGATGCTGGAGAAGTCAAAAGGTGGCATAGAAAATGTGCTCGTTGTTACTGACCACTTCTCCCGCTACGCCCAGGCCTACCCCACTAAAGACCAAAAAGCCAACACAGTGGCTAAGGTACTGTGGAAAAACTTCTTCTGCCGGTTTGGTTTTTCTGCGAAATTGCATGCAGACCAAGGACGCAATTTTGAAAGTGCTATTGTGAAGGAGCTGTGTAAGTGTACTGGCATCACTAAAACCCACACCACCCCCTACCACCCCCAGGGCAACGGGACCACCGAAAGGTTCAACCGGACCCTCATGAACATGCTGGGGACACTAGAGCCTCACCTGAAACCCCGCTGGCATGAGCATTTGGATGCAATGACGCATGCCTACAACTGCACGAGACACGACTCCACTGGATATACACCATACTACCTGATGTTCGGTAGGCACCCCCGGCTTCCAGTTGACCTAATCTTTGGGCTTCATACCACCAATGAGCAAGGCGGATATAGTGAGTATGTCCAAACTCTGCATGACAGTCTGTCACAGGCCTACGCCCTGGCTAATCAGACTTCTCACCAAGCGAAGGATCAGCAGAAAAAATACTATGACCAAAAAGCAAAGAGTCACGTCTTCAGCCCGGGGGACAGAGTCCTGCTCAAAAAGTGTCATGTGGAAGGGCGGCAGAAACTGGGAGACAAATGGGAGTCGCGTCCATACATTGTGGTGAAGAAGCAACCCAATATACCTGTGTATGTGATACGACCAGAAGATGGAGAAACAGAAAGAGTGGTCCACCGTAACCTCCTTACACAGTGTATGTTTCTTCCAGTGGAGCAGGCCAGTGAAGTGATGAGAGAGGAGGAGTCAGATGTGGAAGAGGACTGGGAGAGAGACAATACAGAGGGAATAGTGGAGCAGGATGGAAGAGAGACTGAGGCAGATACAGAAGAGGAATGTGAGACGGGTGATACAGAGGCAGTTGTGGAGAACACTGCACCAGAGTCAATAAATGGACAGGATGAACAAACAAGGATGGAGGAAGTGGATGTGGAGCCTGAGCAAATGAGTGATGGAGGGGAGGAAGAGAGACTTTCCAACACACCTCCAGGGCCCGATTCTCCAAGGAGGAACCCGCCAAGAAATCGACGGCCCCCAAAGAGATTATGCCTTGAGTCACAAGTCTTGAGATCTGATGAGGAACAGCAGAAGATAGAAAGGGGATGGAAGTTGTGGCAAAGGGTCAAAGCAAGAGGACCAGCAGGGCATATGTAACACACACGCACGCACACACACACACACACACACACACACACACACACACACACACACACACACACACACACACACACACACACACACACACACACACACACACACACACACTTTTGGTTAATGGGTGGCGTTAGTTTTTGTTTTTTGTTTGGTCTGATGGCAGGGACGCCATCAATTAAGGAAGGGGTAGATGTAAGGTAGTAGCCTTTTTATGTCAGCAGGTGTCACTGTTGCCAAGCTCCCTCACCTGTGATCACCTTTTTGTCCCTCACTGGACACCGTAGTTCAGTTGACTATGCAGTTGAGGGCGCCATGTTTGTCAATGTTTGTTTTCTATTGGAAAGGTGAGCACTGTTTTATGACTGTCTGAACAATCTTTGAGATATTTGAGTTACAAACGCCCATCCAGTGATTTTGTTGCCATACAGTGTTAGCTAAGAAGCATAACTACATTTTGATGTCATTCTGAATAATATGCACTTACGTTTTTGTACTTAAATATGCAATTTAAGTTGGCCAGATTAATGAACATTGAGAAAAGCCCTCATTCCATTGGAATTCATGTTTTGTATTTTATTCTGGTCATTGTGTCCACTAATATTTGATGTGGTTGATTATTCATTGTTATTTAGCATATTAGGACATGTGATTTACAGAGAATGTTTGTTTTCTATTGGAAAGCCTACAGCCATAAACAGCAGCAGAACCTGTGAATGTCAGCCAATAAATGCACAAGGTCTCAACCACAATCCAGAACCAGTGTGTCCAGTGTCCCTTCTCTCCGCACAACACCCCATCTCCTAAAACATCAAAAACACAACGCAGAGTCCAAGGGTGTGTAGAGAGGCCAGTACACTGTGGGTTACATACATATATTTGATATATATGTGTGTGTGTGTGTGTGTGTGTGTGTGTGTGTGTGTGTGTGTGTGTGTGTGTGTGTGTATAATGCCCAAAATAATGACACCTGGCTTAATGTGAATACTGTAAACCAGGGGTCTTCAACGTTTTTCAGCCCAAGGACGCCCTAGCTGAGAGAGAGACGAAGCAGAGACCCCCCACTAGATTGCATTGTGTTGCAGATTAAACTTTTTCATAGATTTCATAGATAGCTTCATTGACTATCATCAGTGCTGTGTAAATGTATGTTTTTAGTTAATTTCAGACATTTAACCACTTAATCCTCCAATACTTGAAGGTTTACTTGATTTGCTCCTTTTCCCCTACACCAAACCTCTTTGCCGAAAATAGCCGATCTACAAGCGCCCGCCCCCTGATGTGCACTTGCAGATCTGCTATTTTCGGCTAAGGTTCCTCAGAATAGAGATTCTAGGGTTCAAGTGGTTAATGTAACTCTGAGGACCCCCTATTGATCATGGATCCCCCCTGGTGAATGAAGACCCCTGCTGTTAACTCTTGCCTGATAGGGAAGGGAACGGAAACGGAATCAGTGCAAATCAAAGATGGAGCGATTGGAGGAGATGTAACGCTACTCGCTACGTCGTGATTGGTCCGTGTCGCGACCAACCACGGCACCGCAAAAGTTATGCTGCGGAAGAGATGATGAGAGCGAGATGCTCCAAGTTTAGATAATCTGTCAAGAAGAATATTTATTGTACACACCATGGACCTCCACTGTGCGACCGGGCAGCGCAGAGCCACGCTGCTTGCACTGGTCATCGCAGTATCGTGTGTGGGATCGGCGTGTGCTTTCGGACAGAGCCTAGACAGTGAGTTCACGTTCCTCCTGCCAGCCGGAACCACCGAATGTTTCTATCAAACGGCGACGAAGAACGGCTCGATAGAAGTGGAATATCAGGTACAGTGTGTGGCTTTGTAGTGATAGCTGCCGATCCCACTGATCCACAGCCTGCAGTTTAAATGTTTTTACAGCTGGTAGGATGATTATTATTGCCCGTTGTCCATATAGCTAGCAGCAGCCTAGCGATCACCAGCATACATACAGTGTAGACTTCCGCTATTTGTTGACCCACCACCATGCATAGTGTGTGCGGTAGCCTGTAACTCTACTGTATTTAGCTCAATAAAAGCCTCCTCTCCTACTCAGGGTTCATCAATGTGTTGTGGATGCAGTGACTTGGCCTCGTCCGTGGCAATCTTTTGTTTTTTACATAACATTATAATGTTTTTATTTTGATCATAAGACCCAAGTCACCCAACTACTGAATGTCAGTATCCAGGTTTTCCTCAGAACATGTATGACACTAATCTACTATGACACTATGGCACATTAGGAGTCCACTAGGACAGTGGTTCTCTAACTTTTTTATGTTCAAGGACCCAGTGCCAGCCCTGAGGAATTTGGGGCCCATGGCAGGATTTCACCTTGCGCCCCCACCCCATAGCCTATTATTTAATAATAAATAAGGCTATTTCTTTCACAAACACAAATAACTAGGACATTGTGTAAAATACAAAAAACTAATTACAATTTAGGCATTTAGCAGGCACTCTTAATCCAGAGCGATTTACAGTAAGCAACATAAACACAAGGTAATACATCAAATGTATAGAGTGTAGTGCATCAGTAACCTAGGATCATAGGTAAACCAATAACCTATCATCAGTCTAAGCATTATAATATAAAAAAATATATATATATGTTCATTGAAACTATACACACTATTAGGATGCCAGGTCAACAAATGAACCTGGCATCTGTCTAAATAACATGCCATCTACAGTCATTTACATTTTAACGTTTGCATGATAACACTGCATGGTCGTCAAGGCTAGAACATTTAAAACAAAACTATTATATATTATTACACATTAATTTGCTTTGGGTGTTATCTAAGTAGATAGCAAGGTGTTTTATTATCTCCTGTCTTGCACGCATGCAAAGGTGTTTTATTATCTCCTGTCTTGCAGAGAGAGAGAGAGAGAGAGAAAAAAATGGAATTAAAAGAACTCTGAAAGTCTTATAAGAAATGTAACTTATGTGCTGTGCTGCACATCGTTGCCATTCACATAGCATGTGGCTGTTGCATGTGCATTTTGCATGCATGTTCGTGTACAGTATGTTATACTGTGCTGTACCATTGCAATTAATAAACAGGTTTCTGCACATCTAAGGATGAACGCAGCACTCTTTACATTATCTGAAATGCATCCTTCTAACAATACAGGTCTTACCGGTGTCTTATGTAGTATGAGACACTTGAGGCAAAGTTATCATATTTCTTTTAAAGTGTTTTTTCAAAACCATAACCCTAAGTAAGTGGGGAACATAGAACCTGGGGAACATAGGGATGACCCCATATAAACCCCTGTATTCTCAATGTTCTTTGGAGAACTCCCTGGATCGATCCGTAGAATAAACTGACAATTTCTTTTACCAGAGCCATACCATGAAGGATTCGTATTATCAGTAGAACACAGTAAAAAAAATCCTCAGTGTTAATTTAACTCCTCGACTGCCACACTGTTCAAACTGACAGCGGCGCGGCGGAGCGGTCAGATACGCATGGGCGAAACCAAAAAACTCATGAGAGAGGTGCATTGTTGGGGCGCACCTAACTTTTAGTTTTTCAAATACTTAAAAATGTACAGATTCAAGGGTTCTTTATGATATAAAGTGTTCTATAAACAATACACAAATATATATATTTTTAAATTCTTAAAAAAAAGTAAATAACTTAAATCTTGGCTTTGTGGGTGCCCTAGGCAATTGCCTACTCTGCAAGGACCCCCATAACTCTGAGAGTGCACAAATGCGGGTCCATTTGTGCACTCTTAGAGTTATGGACCTGTAAAGGTCATTTAAGGCTATATCTATGTGTTTCTGGTAATATTATTTTCCACAAATTTGTATGTCCATGGCAAAAATATAATTTTTACATAAATGTCCACCACAAGCCAGAATGGCGATGACCCCTGCTCCTACTGTATAGTCAGTTCATTCTTTCTGTCGTGTCGTCTGTGTTGCTTTTAGTGATAGCAAAAGGCTTCATTCGGTATATCTAGCCTTGGATCAAGACTATATAGATGTATTTTATCGAAAGTAAAAGTCAGACTCGATAAAATACATCTCTATGATAGTCTTGATCCAAGGCTACTGTATATCCATGAAGAATAATTAGCTTGTGAATCCTATAGGTTTCTCTTCATGTCTAACCTTAGCTTGTTTGTTTAGTGGGATAGGCTGCACTTGTGTTAACCACTGTAGGATTAATTTAGGACTTCCCCTCCACATAGGTCATAAAGATAGATTATAAAAAACATTACCTGCAGGATGTAGCATGCTAAAACATCCGGAAAGGCTTTTATTTATATACTTACACGTGTGTGTGTGTGTGTGTGTGTGTGTGTGTGTGTGTCCATTGAAAACACACTGGTTGCTGTTCTGTTACTCTTTTCCTAATGAGGGTTTTGCTCATTCTTTTTGTGTCTGAACATCCAGGTGATCGCAGGGGCAGGTATGGATGTCGACTTCACAATCGTTTCACCACAAGGCTTCCAGCTCATCTCTGAGTCACGCCGCTCTGATGGAGTCCACATGTGAGTACTACTTCTGACTGGTTTAAATTTTGATTGTTATTATTCATATAAATTGGACATCAACGTGGCCTAGTGGGTAGTACTAGAGACACAGTCCTGTAACCAAAGAATCTGAGGCTTGATGCCAACAGCCAGACAAAATGTTGATCAAAACAGCAAGGTGCCCACATAAAGCATCCTTGTGCCCTGGTTTTCTGCCAGCTTTATACATTTTGGTTTAGTTGTAAGTTGCAGTGGATGAGAGAGCTAGCTAAAGTAGAAAGTAAATGGACTGAATGTAACTTACAATAACAATAGTGCAACTATTTTAACCACTATATCACCTATGTTATAGTTCGTCATACGTCGGTGTTGTACAAAAATAGCCAATCTTTAAGCTTGCAACACATCGTGTGATGCAACCCATTCTGAACTTGTAGATCGGCTATTTTAGCTTTTTTGAAAGCCCCAAATAGGGATGCAAATTTGAAAGTGGTTAAATCATCTCTGAACACCTTTCCTGTTGTTCCAGGGTGGAGCCTACTGAGGAGGGCGATTATCAGATTTGCTTTGACAACAGCTTCAGCCGCTTCTCAGAGAAGATGGTGTTCTTTGAGGTCATCATAGAGGGACCAGATGTGGGAGGGGATGATGAGTGGCCTGGGCTGGAGGAGCCTGAAGGCAGCATGCTGGAATACAAGCTAGATGACATCCGGGTAACGCCCCAGTTATACTTCGTTGTATGCCCAGCCGCTGTTGCGTGTGATTATCGCCAAAATGCAGCTCACATTGCAAGCACGACTAGTATAACACAAATATAACCACTTAAGCACTATTTTATACTTCATTGTACTGTGTGTGTGTGTGTGTGTGTGTGTGTGTGTGTGTGTGTGTGTGTATAAATATGATACTGATATGATACTTCATTGTACTGTGTGTGTGTATAAATATGATACGTGTGTGTGTGTGTGTGTGTGTGTGTGTGTGTGTGTGTGTGTGTGTGTGTGTGTGTGTGTGTGTGTGTGTGATTAAATATGAATATATTCAGAGTCAACTGTCAATTTTCACACAGTTAATTGCATACTTTCTCCCATCCCCACCGTCTCATTTGAAGCCTGCTTTACCCAGACCCATTTCTTTCCTTCCCCCAGGAGTCCATGGACGGAGTGCACCGTAGACTGGAGCGCAGCCGTCAGATGCAGACGGTGTTGAGGGCCTTTGAGGCACGGGACCGGAACCTTCTGGAAGACAACCTCTGGAAGGTCTCCTTCTGGTCCTGTGCCAGCCTTCTGGTCATGCTCTGTGTGGCGCTCACGCAGGTAACTACTAGAGCAGTGCTCAAAACCGTATGAGTAATGCTGCGTTCACATGGCAGACGGTATACAGCTAACTGGATATCATTTTAGTTCACTGTTGACAGACCAAAGTTAAAATATTAAAAATACATGAAATAATTTTATGTCATATATTTTATTCCATTCTTTATAGATATTAGCCTATGATATCACCTTAGCAACAGATCGTTATGCGTGCCAATCCGTTTGTTTTTCCCATGTCATCAATAAGGTGATGTTCATTTGTCTGCTTCCATGTGAGCTCAACATTAAGCCTGCTTTATACTTTACTTTACTGTGTTGCTCGACAAAAAGTGCATTCAAGTACTTTTGTTTTCCAAATCATTAAGACTGGTCATATGGATTAATAATGGTAATTGCAATATCCAAGCAAAGTTATCAAGAGTATAATTTAGGCTCTTCACACAGCCCTAGCTTTACAAACAAAAAAAAATACAAACATATTACTCTTATTTTACTGAAATATTTGTAATCTATTGTTAATTCAGATTCAAACACAGAGGACCTGTCAATAATTCATTTCATCTCTTCATAGGTCTACACTGTTCGTAAGCTGTTTGACGACAAGAGGAGAGCCTTCACATAGAGACCGTTAGTGAGCAGTGCTGCACAAAAGATGGGTAGGGAAGGGAAAGCCAATCTATGAAAAAAAGCATCGACTTGGGTGCCCAATCAGGTCCTGTTATTCTTTACTGTTTTTCACACAGCCTCAGTCACTTAGCTGACATGTACAGTAGGCTTGGGGTTTACATGAGTGCTGACACTGTTGCTGAGATGACATTATTTGCATCTTTAACTGGAGAAGCCAGTCTTAGATGGGGTTTAGATGGTTTCTGTGAACAAACTGATTTTGAACAATAGGGTGTAATACTTGCTAATTAGAATAGGTGTAGTTGAAGGAGAAATTCAGTGCCAGTGTCAAATCTAAACATTAGAAGAAATCGTTTGAAAATCAAGAGGGGGTAACCAAAAAAAAACCCAAACAAAAAATCCCCATTAAAAAAACAGTGACAAGAGTGCTTCTCTTATGTTCACGTAAATCTTTTTTCTTGTTTACACCTTTTGACCACATACTTTTTGTTGGGTTATATCTGCGAGATGTTAAGAAACTTGTTTACTGGGAAATTTTGCAACTTCTGCCATCGTACAAGGTCACACAATACTCACAACTTAGTTTGGTCTTCTGCATGCAAGTCTCTGAAGACAAACGTAGTTTACTAGTACAATGTGGTATGTGCAATAAATGTGTACTATGCTCTTCCTGACAGTATGATGGCTTGGTGTCACACCTGTAATTGACCTATAGGCAGTAGTGGACAGTAACTAAGTAAATTTACTTGAGTACTGCTTAAGTACATTTTTGGAGTGTGTGTGTATATATATATATATAGCAAGCACATGACTTTCACTCCACTACATTTCAAATAGAAATATGATATGTTTGACTCCACAACATTTCTAGGAAGGGACTCTTGGGACCCAAACTTACAAGAATATTTTATGAATTAACCACTTAGCCCTAATTCAAATATAGTGAAAATATCTGATCTAGATCTGCTATCTTCACTGTTTTGAAAAGAAAATCTGATTTTGGGGGGAAATTAATTGATATTAACAAGAAAATCTACTTCATAATTTGTGCTTTTGAATACTTGAGAATATACTTTGTCCACCACTGCCTATTGGTCCAGCTGTTTACTGAGTAGCAGCCTTACTGAGGGTTAGTTTTGACATTGCTACTGATTTCTTATAAGATTTTCTGTTGACAATTCATTTCAACTTGGAATATCGTGATCCAGTGGTAGGGATGTTGCTGGTTTGATTACAATGTGTGTGAAGGTCGTTTTGGAGACCCAGTTGTGTGTGTGTGTGTGTGTGTGTGTGTGTGTGTGTGTGTGTGTGTGAGTGAGTGAGCATGCGCGTGTGATTGTGTGCAGTGTGGTGTTACAGAAAACATGTTTTCATGTTGTTTTCAGGCAATCAGTTATGTCTTCTTGTGGTGTAATGTAATCTGACATTTTGATTGTACTCTGAACAGAGCTATTAATGAGTTTTACTTAGAGCAAACTTTCATTACATACTGTACATAATCATGAAGTTGTGTGGGAGTCTGCTTTTATTAAAGGCATTTTACATACACATTAATAAAGAAAAGTAAATTTCAGTCGTGTTATCATTGATTGGCTGGCAAAAAATGCATGTGAACAAAGATTAGGCTATATATTTTTCAAGAATTTCATATTTATTGAAGTTGCTCCCTCTAGTGGTTATCCTCAATTCAGCTGAGAAGACTATGCTTAAAATGTTTGTTCATTAGGCAATTCGGCCCTTTTGGATTGAGGAGAGATATTTCTAAATGATACATTATTAGAATTATCCAACCAATTTCTAGTATATGCTCTTGTGTTAGACATCTGACACACTTTCACACACTTACAGTATATTATTTTCCGAGTCCATTAAAGGGTAAGACCACTTTGGTAGAGATGATGCCATGATGTAACGCCAAATGGACAAGAAATCAAAAATAATTGCTCCATTGATTAGAAATTGACAATTCAAAATATGCTCCTCATTGACTTACATTGTATGGTAAAACAGCTCTCGGATAGTCCCTCAGGGCTATATGCTAGTGTCTTTTCAGGTTTCTGTTATTGTGGAGAAAGCTTTCGCTGAAAATAGCCGATCGATAAGCTCGCAGTGCGGCGCGTTGTGAGCTTGTCGATCTGCTGTTTTCAGCAAAAGATTTCCCCACAATATGCATGCTGGGGTTTAGTTTAGGTGGTTAAGCAGCCTGTGTCTGTGCTTATCTTTGTGTGAAGAACATGATGTGACTCCTAATGAGTCTCCATGTGTAAATCAATATTACCCGCACAGCACCAAAACAATGAACACACACCAAGGACAACTTGGAAAAATACATCTATAGAAATCCACTATGTGCTAGGGGGGGAAATATCTAAACAAAATGTATTTCTCTTCAAGAGATTAAATGATTGGTTCATATGATTGGCTGAGTGACAACACTCTTGTGTGTATTCCTTTAATTTCTCTGTTTACTATCCATTGGCCTACAAGTGGCTCAGTCAGTGATGGATTGTGTATCCCTGCCCGTCCGTTTGTCCGTGTGTGTGTGTGTGTCTGCCTGTGAGAAGCTAATCTCCGGCACGTTGGATTAGAGTCTGGCAATGCGAGACTACCGTTGGACCGATCAGTATGAAACCTTGCACACACACTCAAAAGTTTTTCACATCTGCCTGTTACAGCACCACCAGGAGGCCGATAATTTAGCAAAACACAGATTTTGATCATTACTCCTACAGATTTGGTCAAACATCACTGTAGCCCGTTTTGAACAAAATGCCTCAAATCATGATTGCTGTGAAACTTTACACTGCACACTCGCAGTAGGCCAAGGAAGAACCTCCAACCCAAATATTTTACGTCAGCCTCATGGTGGCGCTACAACAGCGTAGCTTGTACAATAAACAAAATAATTCCCCTGGATACCTTGGATTCTCACTGTCCTTATGTGCCAGATTACATTTAGCATTTTCTTCAAAGCACACTTTTTACAACTACTACTACATATTTTGCACACAACTCACACAAATCGATACACATTATCTCGGGGGTCATGTGATCAAGATGTAAAGTTTGTGGGCCCTGTGTAGGCAACCCCGGCCTACCCAGCACACGAGGTGTGTGATTTAAGAATGAGTGTAGCCCAGGGCTTCCAAAATCCAAGCCTGAAAAACATCGCCCACCTAATGCCAAAACGCAAAGACTAATGCAGGGATACAATAATTCATTGCTCCCCTCACTCACCCAGGTAGAAGGGTGAGGAACATTGCATGTGTAGACTGTAACATGGTCTCAGGTCAGGTGTACAAAGCGTGGATGTGTGTAGAGATGGATGGATGCACGGATGGACTGCAGAAGAGAACTCCACAGAAATCACAACACATAGAAGCTCAGTGGAATATAGAGAAATCTCAATAGCAAGTAAATACATCAGCCACCCCAAAACTAATTTGTTGTATCCCTTTATTGTGTTTTTACACACCTTCCTGAAGTAATCCATGCATCCTTTACATTTTATTTTGTTTGTTAAGGCTTTTCAAGCACTGCTTCAATTAATTAAGGACAGCTTTGGATGTAAGAGGCACTTGGTTCATAGGTTTTAAGAATTTCTAAAAAGGAACAAACTTTTACTGCATGGAACAATGATGGAGGAGAAAGGCAATGAGATTATCGATTACTGAAGACTATTGTCAAAGGCGATTTGACTGGATAAGGTCACAATTACCTGAGCTAATGTACAGTAAGCTCACCAGTAACTGTAACACTCAATAATGTACTCAAAAACACTTCCTCCTCTGCCCTGAATATGATTGGTCAGTAAAGTAACCAGAGTTTAAGCTGACAATGAGTCAAGAAATTCAGTGATCAAACTAATTAACCACTTTAGTCCTATACTAGTATACTTGGTCATAAGACAACAGTGAAAAAAAAATTGAATTAATTTTTGCTTCAAATTATTGAAGAATTTCGCCTATAATGACAGCAAAATTAGGGATGCCAGGTTGAAAGTGGTTGCGCACACACAGTATTGAGGCAGACTCATGTCATGGCTTACTTAGGCTAGGTCACTTATATTTGAGCAAAACCAGCATTTTGCATTTCCAGTCATCAGCGCTTGGAAACAATTAATATAAGAAGATTAATTCTTGTTTGCCAACAATTCGAGTAAATTAGTGTTTGAGGAAACTAACCAAAATCTGACAACCCAATACATTTCATGCAAATATTAGCCTTAAAAAGGAGTGTTTTCTTACAAACAATTGTGCAGCATCACCATTACATAGACAAGTTATACAACATCACTTTCTTTTCAGAAATGTGTCATTATTCAAATAAAGTCAGCAAATGTTAGGTTCAATATGATTTCCTGGTTTACAACTGGAATGTCAAGAAACTCATTACTCTCTCCCTTTTCATAACTCTAAAATGCAGATCACTTCATGGTTGTTAAACATAATTAAAAACAAAAAAACAATCACAATTTCATAGATGGTGCTTCTGGAAAGTACGAGTATAACAGCCTCAGATTACAAATGTCAACAATGGTGTAGTAAGAAGATACATAAAAGGACTTCAAAACCCCACAACAGAAATATAGGAACATGTGCAACATGTAAACATAGTTTGCATGATGAGGTACAATATATAAAGAAATGCAATGGGAAAGTGTGCATGTGTGTATATAAATGCACAAGTGTGTGTGTGTGTGTGTGTGTGTGTCTGTCTTTAGTCAAGCAGGGAGGGCTCTGAAGGACGTATGATTGTAGGTCGGTTGGGAGCAGATGGAGGTCTTCTGCTGCAGAGAGACACATAGTGAGAGAGATAGAAAGAGAATGAGAGAGAGACGGGCCGGGGGGGTGGAGCAAAAAGAAGGCACAATTATTAGCTATTGTCGTGGAATTCTGTATCAATTAGTAATTGTTGAGGCAAACGGAGTCGGAGACACTTCACATCATTAACCACTATTTTATACTTTGGTTACTTTGGTATTTTTAAAAAAAATCGTGAACATTTGTAGAAATCTTTGAATATATATTTTTTTAAAGCGAACATTTGTAACTAAAATCTTTGCTTCTGGGGATTCTACAAATGTGTTCTAAATCCTAACAGTTTATTTTTTTAAATATTATGGGTCTATATCAGTGGTTTAATTTCAGTAAAACAATTCTGCTTAAAAAAAAAGAATATATATATATATATATATATATATATATATATATATATATATATATATATATATATATATATATATATATATATATATATATATTATTTTTTTTCCAAATAATTTTCACGATTAAAAAAATAAATAGCAGATCTGCAAGCTTATAGCACGGCACTCTCCCTTCCCCGGAAGGAAGGGAGAGTGCCTAGTTATACATAAAGATAATAGGGGAATTAGCTTGTTTCACGGGACCAGGTTGTACCCAAAACAATAGATATCAGGCCTGGTCTATGTCATCTCTTGACTCTATGATATTCAGATGGTTAGAACATATCATGCAGCAAAAGATAAACAACATAATAATATTATAATAACAATATAAGGTATTATTCTACCACTAATTTTCATCACTATTCATGCACCAATGTTGCCCTAATACCAGTGGTGGAAAGTAACTAATTACATTTACTCAAGTACTGTACTTGTGAAATGGGACCTTCTGCATAATGAGTACTTTCTACTTTTGGTACTTTAAGTACATTTAGAAACCAATACTTTTGTACTTTTACTCAACTATATTTAGAATTCCGAACTTTAACTTGTAATGGAGTATTTCTACAATGCAGTATAAAGGGATATTTCACTTTCAAAAAAACTTTGGGTCATTTTATCGTCTACACAGGCTTTTGTGAGCCCCTCAGACCGTTTTTAAGTTGCTTGATTCAGTATTTAGATATTTGATATTCATTTTATCAGACACGCCCCCTTCCTATACAAACCCATTATAACTTCAAACTCAATTTTTAACATGTTAGATTCATCAAAAACACCCGTCCTTGGTTCTGGTGACTCACCCTGCCCTCCTAATATGCGAGGGGCCGTGTTTTTTCGATAACTTTTTTCATTTATTCTTTTTATTTTTTGGGGAAAATGAAAAAAAATAAATACAATAAAAAAATAAATGAAAATAAATGAAAAAAGTAATCAAAAAAACACGGCACCCTCACGTATTAGGAGGGTAGGGTGAGTCAGCAGAACCAAGGACAAGTGTTTTCGATAAATCTAACATGTTAAAAATGGAGTTTGAAGTTATAATGGGTTTGTATAGGAAGGGGGCGTGTCTGATAAAATGAATATCAAATATCTAAATACTGAATCAAGCAACTTAAAAACGGTCTGGGGGGCTCAAAAAAGCCTGAGTAGACGATAAAATGATGATGAGTTTTTTTGAAAGTGAAATATCCCTTTAAGTAAAAAAAAAAAAACTTTTTCCCCCACTGCCTAATACCCCCAGCACCAACTTCACAAATGAGATGAGTATGTGTGTGTGTGTGTGTGTGTGTGTGTGCGTGTGTGCGTGTGTGCGTGTGTGTGTGTGTGTGTGTGGGGGGGGTTGGGGGGTCCTACCTTGGGATGCCTGGGGGCAAGGCTGGGGGCACACGGGCTGGTCTGGAAGGTATGAGGGGAGGGGCGGCGCCATTGTTGGGGTCCGCTTGACCAGGTGGGCCGCCAGGTCTGGAAGGGATGGGCGGTCCGGCAAATGCAGGTGAGGGGTTGAGAGGGGGCGGAGGCCCCGGAGTGGGCCCTCTTACTGCTGGGGGACGGCTGGGAGGAGGCGCTGTAGCCGGCGCAGCGCGGGACGCTGGCGGAGGACTGAGAGAGAGGGCAGGGGACAACCAATGATCAGAGTTTAATTTCCAAACGTAATGTAGATCATTGGTTCTCAAAGTGGGGTCCGGGGACCCCCAGGGGTCCTTGAGGGGGTTCCAGGGGGTCCCCAGCAAAATGTGTGAATATAGTGTCACAATCATTTTAACCTTTTATGCTTTGGCTATTCAAAAATAGCAGATCTACAAGCTCATAGCGCGGCACCGAGTGCCGCGCTATGAGCTTGTAGCTCTGCTATTTTTGAAAGATTCGTGCAAATCTCTGAATACATTTCTTTTAAAGTGAACATTTTAACACAAATCTTTGCTTCTGGGAGTCCCTGGCACAGCATATTTTCAGATGGGGGTCCGTGGCCAAATATATATCAATTTGGGGGTCCCTGGCATGAAAAAGTTTGAGAAGCACTGATGTAGATATCGTTTCTGTTGGGCAGAAACCTTTTTTTTCTTCATAATTTTGAGTTTTAGTCATACTACAGTGTCACACAAAAGTAGCAGGAATAGCCATCTACAAGCTCACAACGCGTCAGATCGCGACACATTGTGAGCTTGTAGATGAGCTCTTTTTTTTTTAAGTCTATCATTTTTTATAAATATTCAACCAATGAAGAGTATTAACAAGAGCGTGTGACTAAATAATAACTACTGTACATAGGATACATTTTCTGAAAAGTCAGTTTTGGACATACAAGGTTTCCACCCGACAGCGACGATATGCATCCAATTGCTCATTCCAGAGTGTGAAACTTACTGTACAGCCCTGCTCAAATTGACAGATTATTGTTGAAGGAATGGAATGGATCTATGCCACTTGTACTAATTTTTGGCACATACTAAGCAATACAGGGTATGCCAGTGGTTCTCATGTGACATGATACTGACATTGATACATCCATACATGTATGCATCCATTCAGCCTTCTTTTCTCTCCCTGGGAAGTAGGCTAATAATTACATAATAATCATATACTAACAGTCCAGTTTAATGTTAAATATGATATTTGGAAATCAATGAGATGTTTTCAAACTTATATAAGCAACACAATACACAATAAAAATAAAGCTTAAAATGTAATTGGGTGGGGGGGGGGTAGGGACCTAGATATTTGGACACTAGCACAAAAAACTGATCTAGAGGGTCGGTCATGCTGTGGCTGGCTAGTTGGTTAGTGTTTTAGATTTGATTAGATTTCATTGGTGAAGGTGGAGGAGAGTAATATAACACCTCAAAGTCATAGCTGTCCTTGCTTGCACTATTGTGTTCCCTTTAAAAAAGCGAATTTGCGGGAAAATATATATTTGAGCATGAATTTCAACATCACATTATTGGGCATCGCCTTAGTCTGCCTGAGCGCCATAGCAGCGTGACGTAAGATTTAACCATGAGCGGTTTGGTGAGAATAGTTCTGAGGCAAAACAGGAAGCAAAACTGTCAAGAGGGGGGATTTAAATAAAACACTTTCTGCACCTATTCTTGGTTAATATTTTTGTAAGCAACAGTATTCATATTGGAATCATTTTGGGAACTGAGCTGGAAAAGAATATCTATGTTCAGGCTTCTGTCCGCACACACAGTCCTATACATGTCTGAGTGTTCATTGCTGTGCATTACCTGGGCTCTTTAGCCAACCAGCTGTTATCTACCGGCGGTGGTAAGGGGGCAGTGATGGTGGTGGTGCTGATGTCCCCTATGATGACCAGGGCCTCCTTCAGGGCGTGGTACATCCTCAGCAACTCCTCTCTCCTCTGTGCCTGCTCTGGTGACTCCTCCATCAGGCAGCTCTGGTCTGAAGCAGAGTACAAGTACGCCAGCAGCTCAGAGTGGATGAAGTCCTTAGCCTGGGGGGGGGGGTTGATACAGGTACACAATGGAGAACAGTGGGTTCTAATGCGCCATACAACGGCCATTTTGCTCTAACTTCATACTCAATGTGGTGGTGAACCCCACCCTGTCAAGTATGAGTAAATATGGTCAATACAGACAAATGTCCACTACTAAATATAACTAGAGTATGTGTATATGGCTCAGCTCCAACTCATTTTAAAATGTTCTTTTTCCCAATTACTATCAGTGTGCATTGAAAATAATGCCATGCCACTCTATAGCTTCAAACATAAGACAAATACAATATAAACAACTAATATTACAGTATGTGAAATGCATACATACATACAATATACTAGGTTCATAAAACATACATACAATAAATTAAATGCATGAATAGAATACATTTCATGCATACAGTACCTACATGTCTATCAAGATATATACTGTACATGTAGCAATAATTATTGTACTTTTCAAGACCTGGAAACTGTTAAAAATTACTTTTCCACACATACTGTATGTACTGTAGTTGCTCTAAACAAAGTTAGCAAGTAACAAGTTGCTCATAAGAAACAAGGGCAGGTAGAGAGAGGGGGTGGTAAAGAGGGTGAGAGAGAGAGAGAGAGAGAGAGCGAGGTAAAGAGGGCGTGAGAGAGAGAGAGAGAGAGAGAGAGAGGAAAAGCGGGCATGAGAGAGAGAGAGAGAGAGAGGTAAAGAGGGTGAGAGACAGAGGCGCTGGAATGGAATATGACCTGGGGGGACACATCAGGGACTCATGAACGCGCACATGTGCATAGTGCGCGCGCACGCGCGGAAATTTTCAGGGTTTTTTCGGTGGGTTTGTAAATTTTTTGGGGGGTTAATTCGGTTCAAAAGGTTTACTCCATGAAGTGTAGATGTCAGAGGTAATTTTGTCTTTCTATTTAAGGGAAAAATCAAGGTTGCTCTAATGAAAATTAGAAGAACTCCATTTCCATGACACATATCATTGAAACAAAAATAAGCACTTTATTTAGGAATAAGGAAGGTGCGGCTGGCTCGCGGTGGTCGCGAGGTGCGGGGGACTGGACTGATTTTATCATTTATTTAAAAATATATATATATATAATAATAATAATGTTTTTTTTTTTTTATTGTTGGCTGGACTGAATAGTGTGGGGCGGGGGCACAGTGTCCTTTAATTAAACAGGCGCCGGCGCCACTGGTGAGAGAGGGAGAGAGAGAGAGAGATAGAAATACATACGCTGTTTATCATGAGATGCATGATGGTCTTGGGCATGAGGTCTCTGATGGACTTGTTGACGATGCCGATGTAGGAGTCCACCAGGTTACGGATGGTCTCCACCTGCCTCTCCAGCTGAGGGTCCATGGACACAGTGTCCCCTGGATAACTCGTCTCCTCACTGTCAGTCTGAGGGAGGTGGTGGTGGGATGGGAGGCAGGCGTAGGTTTAGATTGAGGACATAAGGACACATTCAGATGAGAAAGATGAAAGCCGTAATGGAGCAGGGGGGGGGGGTCTATTGACCATATACATTCACATGGCTATTTTGTTCTTACATATGAGTTAGGGTGAGGTTTCCCCACCCAGAGAGTGACAACAAGAACAAAATGGCCGCTGAGTGAATATAGTCAATCAAGGAAGGAGAGGCTATTCAGAATTTCGGGCTGCAACTATTATTTTGTTAGCGATTATTGTATCGATTACTTTCGAGGTTTCTTTTCATATTTGTTTGTGTGTGTACGTGTGTGTGTGTGCATGTGTGTGTGTGTGCGTGCGTGTGTGTGTGTGTCTGAACTTCTCAGCACCTGGTCTTTTTCAGGATAAACTCCAGCTCTGAGAAAGGAGGCCTTCCAACTGTCTACATCTTCCTGAGTATCACAGGCCAGTTCAATCTGACGCAGGTCCTTGTAAACATTCCTGTAACACACACACACACACACACACACACACACACACACACACACACACACACACACACACACATACACACACACACACACACACACACACACACACACACACACACACACACACACACACACAAACAGGGCAAAAGGATATATGAACAAAGAGAAATGAACAATGAATTGCCTTTAGTGCACACATAAACTCCATACACACCTCTGTTCAGTGTTGAATATAGCGAAGACATGCTTGCTGGACATGAAGCCCTTCAACATGTCTCGTAGCTTCAGGTTGTCCAGAGGAAGCATGTACTTCTTCTCTTTCTCCTATGGAAATGAGCACACAACTCCATCAGGCATGTGTTTGATTGAGGAAAATGTATGAAACACAAATTTCACTGCATGCAATGTTGCAACCAGCTGTGTTGTACAGTAGGTGCATGTGACAAGCAGACTCCATTGAACCCATGAACCCATTCACACACAGACACACACACACACACACACGCACACACGCACACACGCGCACACGCGCACACGCGCACACTTACCTCCTCATCCTTATACCAGGAGAATGATTCTGCTGTCAGGACGAACCAGTAGTCCTTGGAACCTCCCTTCATGATGCTGATGTTGATGGTGAGCCAGCCCCTTCGAATCACCTGAACACAAAACACCACCGGTTTACAGCTGTTTCTAAACTCTCTGACACACCACACAGGTACAGTAAATCCTTAAAATACTTTAACCACTTGGACCCTAGCGTCCCTATTTTGGGTCATAATATGGCGCACATTCTGTGAAAATAGCAGATCTACAAGCTTGCGCGTGTCGTTAGCTTGCAGATCGGCTATTTTCGCTATATGTATATACAGGGTTAAGACAACAAAACGGCTAAGACAACAAAATAAGAAAAAAGGTGTGAAACGCCACAAACAAGAAGAAATACTCTGGACATATTCACTGTTTAGTGTCCGCTCTAACAACATGTCAGCAAAATTAAATTACACATTCAGCAGCAGCACAACCATGCGTGTTTGAAAATGTGCATGTTGTGGTGCAATATGCAAAGAGAGATACTCATCAACCATAAAACAAGGCCCATGGTATCACACCCCAAACACAGAGCAACGAAAAACACCAAGGACACACTCTCATAAAACATCACCTTCTCTTCATCCATCCAGCCGCCCGGCTGACGGGCAAGGAGACAGAAAGGACAGACACACAGCACACAATACGTAAGCTGACATTTTAGTCTGCCCTCATATGCCAGTCTGGCCTGTCGAAGCTGAATGTCTTCCACTCTCTTTTCTCTGTCAAGAAAACATAAAACGTCTTCTCTTAACTACTTTCAACCTGGCGCCTATACACACGCTGCTGCGTGTCACGTGTACTGACAGGTACTAGAAAAAGAGATCATATCTCTCCTCCATTGGCCTCTGCACTGGCTCCTGGTAAAATACAGAATCAATTTTAATATAATAAGAGAATTTACGTATCAGGCTCCTCAACTGTGGAATATTCTCTCCGTTTTGGTCCGTGAGGCAGACACCCTCTCTATTGTACATTTAAGATTAGACTAAAAACTTTCCATTTTGATGAAGCTTACAGTTAGACTTACAGTAGATTGCTGGGGGACTTCCTACGGCCCCTCGCTCTTTCTCCCACCCCCTCCTCTCCTCCTCCTTTCCCTGTCCATCTCCACCCTCTCTTCTTCTCTCCCTCTTGAATTGATATGAGTGGTTTCATGTACCATCCATGCCCATTTTTATTATTGTATACATTCATGTCCCATTAAGACCTGTCTATACTGTAGCTCAACATCATTCTTGTTTTTTCTATTCTCGACAACTGTTATTGTTGTTGCTATTGCTTGTATCTCTCTCTCTGTCTCTCCCTCTCTTTCTCTTGTCTCTCCCTCTCTCTTTCCTCCCAAAAAGGTCAAGGCAGATGGCCGCCTAACCTAGAGCCTGGTTCTGCCTGAGGTTTCTTAAGGGGGAGTTTTTCTCTGCCACCATCGCAAAAATGCTTGATCAGATTTGGGGGGACAACGTCGGGTCTCTGCTCTATATGTAAAGTTCTTGAGACAACTTGTTGTGATTCAGTACTATAATAAAACTGAATTGAATTGAATGACTCCATTGCACACAGAGTGATAGTGTGGGACTGCCATGAATCGTATGGGTTTGTTTAATATGAGGGGTATCAAATACCTGATTAGGCATAACCCTCTTCTTGCTGGCGTTCGCTGCAGTCCTTTGCTGGGCACTGCAGGAGGGACATTACAAGTACATAGCATTCAAATAATAATAATAATTAGTAAAATATAAAAACAAATAATGAAAATAAAAATACAAGAATACTGATATCAAGCCTAATATCCACGGGCAAGTTGTTCCACAATCTAGGAGTCCTTCCTTTTATTGTCCGTCTTTTAGACTTTGGAACAGCCAGAAGGGCCATGCCAGATGATCTTAAGCAATGCTCTTGTTCATAAGGAATTAAAAGGTCTGAGCTGTTGGAAGGGCAAAATCTAAAAATCATTTCTAAAAACGAATCAGTAAATAGCACAGATCAGTGGTTCTCAACTCAGAGTACAGCTGCTTTTCATAATAGCAATCTAATGAGGGACTACCTGGTAGCAAAACCAGCTCATACTTGTACAATGCCTACATACTGCCTACATACTCAAATCATGTGTTCATTTAACTCTGAAAGTGTAAAAATGGACCCTGAAGGGATTTTATTATGGATATGCACTCTAGAGTTCTCCGTAATCTTGAATATCATTCTATGATGAAGGTGTCTTACTTGGCAAAACCAATGAAGTCCTCGTGGTTGGTGTTGATGTAGGAGAGCTCAACATCAATCAGCAGCAGAACCTGCCTCAGCCAAAACATGAGGTGATTAGCAATTGTTACGCAGGCATACATGAAAATACAACATGCCTCCCTAGCTCTTTCACTTGCTCACTCACACACACAGGCCGAGACAATGACATTGAAATGACTATCAGAGCATGTGCACATAAAGCACACAAGACTGCGATTTTGATAGTATCATTTCCTTTTTACATGCCAATAAGCCATTACAGACGCTTCTTATGGAGAACTACTGTATATCAGTGCTGGATAAACACAACCAAACTGTTGGGTGCTTCAGCCAGTTTTTTTTAAGCGGCTAAATTGCTATATGTTGATATATTCATTTTAATTGTTGTAGGCCACTGTGTTTTAGAAAATAAGGTTATATAAGTGTAATAATGTAAATGTTCACAATATTGCAGTCAAAACTGCGATCATCTCCATCTCCTGCAGCCCTAACACAAGTGCACAGACACAAATACAGACACACACACACTCCCACACCCACCTGGTCTTTGGTCTTGCCGTCTCTCTCTCTGACGTAAGTAGTGACAATTCTCTCTGTCTCCTCTCTCAGTTTTGGGTATGAGTTCAGCTGCGGGCACAAACACAAACACATACACCCACATGCACACCACACACACACATGCGCACGCACACGCACACGCACACACACACACACACACACACACACACACACACACACACGCACACGCACACGCACACGCACACGCACACACACACGCACACACACACACACACACACACACAGCTGCAGGTACTGACACTACATGATACACTCACGCATGCCTACAGTGTTGCACCAAAACACTACTAAGAAAGCAATGACAGCTGTACCCACCCAGTGAGACGGTGAACATTAACACAAGAACATGCAAGTCATTCTTTTGTGCAGACAGGCAAGCATCAGGGATTGCTAAGTATTCAGGGATGCAGTATTCCACTATTAGCTTGAGATGAGGAGGATATTCTGTAATGCTGAACTGAGATCTAACCACAGTTGTGGATTTATTTGTGCAAAGCAAAACATATAAACATTTAAAATAAGTGTATTTAGTATTCAAACCACTTTCAAACTGCCGTCCATATTTTGGGCATATGTGAAATCTGTCAATTAATACAGAAAAGTCTCAGAAGTAGTGAAAGCTCTCAACGTACTGCAGTGCAGATCAACAATTTTTTACAATTTATTTGAAATAGGGCTTAGAACAGACATGACAGCTGGTTGTTTAGCTCAAGCTGATAGTGGATTTCCATTGATCAGAAAAAGGAGCCTTGAAAAAATGAAGTCAGAGTCCAGAAAATGAAGATGAGTTTGTTGATGGGTCAAATGAAGAGGTGAAGATTGGAGAAAGTAGGGGTGGGAGGTTATTTGATGTGTTTCAGGGACAATAATACAGGTGCAAGGAAAAGGTGTGTCAAAGACAGACACACAAAAGAATACCTTTCCTCCTCGACAACACAAGGTGAAAGACTCTTGTGGTAGTGAAATTTATAAGCAGCATTTTTTTTTCTTCATATTTGTGAGTAATTATGGAGATCTCATTGGATAAGTGAGGCAGGGTGTGAGGGGTTGGTAGGGATGCCATTGGGTGGAGGTGCACAATCAGGGGGGGGGGGGGGGGGGGGGGGCCTTCTGGATTGGTTAGCTGAACACCAACACAAGGACAACCTCTCGGCTGCAGTGAGATGGGTAGCAAGTGAGGGGTGAATGAAGCCTTTTAAACAAACCACCCAGGGACAGGGTTATTATAGTTAACTAAAGCAACAAAAAAACTATGAGAACCAAAAAACGATAACTAACTGAAACAGTATTTTGTCTTTACAAAATTAACAAAAATTAACTAAAGTCATAGACAAAATGTCCTTAGTTGTAGGCTGACAGTCTCCAATATTTTTTAAATAAAAGATTTAGATCTCACAAAGCATGCGACGCATGGTGAGCTTACAGATCTGCTATTTTTGCAATTTTTCTGAGATTTTTGAATCTGCCCCTGGCTACCCCAAATTACAATAGAAAACTAAAATGAATACCAAAACTATTTAAACCTAAACTCAAACTAAGCATTTTCACAAAATAAAAACTAAACTAAACTAGAAACCTGCTATAAATCAAAACTAAACTGAAATTGAAAACAAAAAGTAAAAAGAAATGCTAATGAAAAATGCTAAATTATAATAACCTTGCCCAGGGATAGAGGTGACTAGACGGCAGACAGTCATGGGGTTAAAGCACTACACAGTGAGTTAGATATCTGCCATTTGTCTTTGATGCTTGTTTCAACTTTCTTTCTTACGTCTCTTCCCTTTTCATTTATCAATGCTTTGCTATGGCCTGCATTCCCTTTGCTCTGGCTGCCTTTAAAGGGATATTTTACTTTCAAACATGTTTATCGTTATCATGTCATTTTATCGTCTACTCAGGCACCCCAGGAAGTTTTTTAATTGATTCAGTATTTAGATATTTGATATTCATTTGATCAGACACGCCCCCTTCCTATAGAAACCCATTGCAACTTCAAACATTTTAATCATGTTAGATTCCTTGATAACACCCGTCCTTGGTTCTGGTGACTGATATTGTCCTTTTTTTCATTTTATTCTTTTCATTATCAACAAATACAAATAAATGAAAAAAGTAATTGAAAAACACAGCCTCCTTACGCATTAGGAGGACAATATCAGTCACCAGAATCAAGGGCGGGTGTTTTCGATGAATCTATCATGGTAAAGTTATAATGGGTTTCTATAGGAAGGGGGCGTGTCAGATAACATTTATATCAAATATCTAATGTTTCTAAACACTGGAACAAGCCACTTAAAAACTCGGGTGAAACACAAAAGCCAGAGTTGATGTTAAAATGATCCCAAACATGTATGAAAGTGAAATATCCCCTTAAGTAAGCCTTTCTGTCCCTCTTCTTACATCTATGTTTTCTACCACTCTGTTGTACCCGTTTACCTTTTCAGAGCACTTCCTGATCAGTGCGGCAAGCTCACAGACGACCAGGTCAACACATTTCAGACAGGGGTCTTTCAGCTTAATGATCTGCTTTTTCACTATGGCCTCAAACGCCAGGTCTGGAGTGAACAGGCCTGTCCTGTGGTGAGGCATCATGGGAGTTGGAGTTTTAATGCAAGGTGAGGGAGAAGGAAGTGGTCATGGTGAAGAGTACAGGAAAGGAATGGAAAAATGGGAAGCCAGAACCGGTTGGAATGGTTTGAAAAGGGAGGGAATGATACAAAGTTTAAAGGACAAGAATGAGGAACATGAGAACAGAAGAATCCAGCAACATAGCAAAATAATATAGGCATTTAGGTCAAGTTAATTCTACTAAACTTTGCAGGTTTCCCGAAACGCTTAGCAGCCAGGAACTGCTTAAAAGAAATCTACCACGCAAAAACATAATTACAATGAGCGGTGCATACATTTCGATGTGAGTGCAATGTGTGGGTGCGCACGTGCATGCGCGCATGCGTTCGTGGAAGTACATGCTTCCACTTCTCACAGTGGCGACCTGCAGCTTAGAAAAAGGAGGGGAAAGTAGCCCATGTGTTTTTACACTAACACCCCACCAGAAACACCACACCAATACACTGAGACACAGTCATTGAGCCACAATGGACCCATTCACGTGGGTCCATTTGTACACTCATTCACACCGAGGGTTTTGCTGTAACGATGCCCAACAGTAGAGAACAGAGGGGAACAAATTAGGTTCTCCATCTTAACTGGTGGGCATCACTATGGCAGTTCTAAGGCAGTGGTTCTCAAAATGGGGTCCGGGGACCCCCAGAGGTCCTTGAGGGGGTTCCAGGGGGTCCCCAGCAAAATGATTGATAGTTAGGAACCAAATAGACCCTTATGGGTATGTAACTCAAGAGAGCGTACAAATGGAACCAAATGTACCCCTTATAGTCCATGAGCCAGACAAGATTTCATTATCGAAAGAGTGGGCAAAACCATACCTATATTAAATTGTTCATAGGGTCAATACGAGTAAATAAATATATGATAACCTTTCCACAGGAGCAGCTTTTTCATGGTTATCACACATTTTGTTATTTTCCCCATACGTACATGACAGGTGAAAAAATGACAAAATTTAAAAAAGAGTTATCATAATGAAACTTCCTGAGTTGATTACTTACATGAAGACAATGATTTATCGTATTACAAGTTTTCTGAAATTGTATATTTAAATATGCAAATTAGGCATTTAGTCCATGAGCCAGAGCCCCAAAATTGAGCCAGATATTGAATATTCCCTCGTTAAAAACCTTTGACTCCAACATCTTAACAAAATTAAATAAGAATGTTGATTCTGGCTTTGTCCAATGTTGATTCTGGAAAGTTATGCAAATTCGGGCATATTCCTAATGCCCAATTTGCATATCTAAATATACAATTTCAGAAAACGTGTAATACGATAAATCATTGTCTTCATGTAAGTAATCAACTCAGGAAGTTTCATTATGATAACTCTTTTTTAAATTTTGTCATTTTTTCACCTGTCATGTACGTATGGGGAAAATAACAAAATGTGTGATAACCATGAAAAAGCTACTCCTGTGGAGAGGTTATCATATATTTATTTACTCGTATTGACCCTATGAACAATTTAATATAGGTTTCGTTTTGGCCACTCTTTCGATAATCATTGCTCAATTTTGGGGCTCTGGCTCATGGACTATTATGGGTACATTTGGTTCCATTTGTACACTCTCAGTGTAATGGGGGTCCGTGGCCTAATGCAGACCAAACCTGCCTTGAAATAAAAACGTTTGAGAATCACTGCTCTAAGGTTTGGTTGTGGCAGCCGGGCAGGCAGGGGGGCGGTTGACCATGCCGTAATACCTTATTGGTGCACTGTCTGACTGTGTTGATGAGCTCCTGGATGACCAGGTCGATGCATTTCAGACAGGGCTCTTTCAGCTTAATGATCTGCTTTTTCACTATAGCTTCAAACGCCAGGTCTGGAGTGAACAGGCCTGTCCTGAAGGACGCAACGACAGACAGACACACGGACAGATGGAGACATGGAGAAGGACCAGGTCTGGGGTGCACAGGCCTGTCCTAAAGGACGTAATGACAGGCGGACGGACACACAGACTGGTGGAGGCATGGAGCAGGAGACGAGGGACAGATGCACGAGAGGAGAAAGGCACACAGATGGAGAGGCAAAGCTGTTTAGTTCAAAGGGACAGGACACCAAGGACGGAGTGAACAGGCACTGACACAGACCAAGAGAGATAGCGAAGAGAGAAAGACAGAGAAAGACAGAGAAAGACAGAGAAAGACAGAGAAAGACAGAGAAAGAAAAACAGACAGGAAGACATGGAAACGATAAGTGACAGGCATGAAGCTAAGCAATCTGCGAGAAGAACAAATTGAGGGCAGTTTAGAAAATGTGACAAACATGGAGAAATAGCCAGACAATATGAGCACAGAGTGACACTGTATCACTTTGCAGGGGTAGACAGATACACAAACAAGCTCACAGACACAGACAGACTGGCAGACACAAAGATGACGAGAGCCAGTGTATAAAAAGAGTGATGTGTTTTTCTGTCAACTTGCCTGACTCCATGGATGTTCTTGATGGCGTAGCTGATCTCTCTCCTCAGTTCTTTTTCATCAAACTCCATCTGACACACACACACACACACACACACACACACACACACACACACACACACACACACACACACACACACACACACACACACACACACACACACACACACACACACACTTTCAAAATGTTGTGCAAATATGCACACTAAGCACATATACATAACCAGCACATATACTGTAAATTACAATAACACGTATTATATATCGTCAGTGTCCGGGACGAACCAGCTAACTCCATTTCAGCTTTTTCTTTTTTTTTTCATAAATCAACGCTATTGAACACCCTTTACGTCTGTGTAAAAAATCAAAACATTTGAACCAATGAAAAGTATTAAAAATCGCCTCTGACGAAAACTCCCAACTCCATTGGATCCTCAAACTGTCCGTCAAAAACAAACAACTCCCCCCTCTCCTCTCCAGTGCTGCTTTTTAAGAGCATGAGTAGAGCGCGCTGCGCAGTGAGCCAGGAGGAGGATCACGTTACAAACTCCCCGTAGTCTGTTAAAACTATGCAGTGTACCTGTTTATCAAACTTAGCACTGACGCTAATGTTATGAAAACAAGTAATTATATTTCTAAAATTTATGAAGTGTTTAATGAGGAGAGCAATGTGACAAGAAGAAAGGCGTTCATAGCATTTCTGTCGCGCTGAAACCTCTCCCTCAGCAGCGAGTGGAGCTATTGTTGTTTGGACAACAACTCCATTTCAGCTTGATTTCTGCTCGTCTGAAACTACTAACTCCACTAGCGCTGGGTAAAGTGTTGATTTACCCGCGATTTGGGTAAAGTGTTGATAATATAATGACACATGCAAGTATCTGACAATATATAAAGTCACTATACCAACTTTGATGAGGCAGTATTGATTTGTTTTAAAAATATAAGGTTTTCTTCATTTCCTGAAAAACTTATATTTAGTTTTCTCGTTTCCTGAACAATGAGCGTTTTGGAGTTAGCGGTTTCAGGCTGGACAGCAGAGATATGCATGTTTGGCACATATGTCTTAAATGTTAGGACCTCATAGAATTACAAAGCATGCTACATTTTACCTTGACGAGTTCGAAGGGGAAGCGTTCATGAAAGATGCGGTTGATCTTGGCTCCACCAGACAAGTTGGAGGTGTCCACCTGATCTCCAGATCCCTCAATGCACTTCTCAAAGTCCACGCCGAACTGCTGCACCATCCTGTACCATGTTTACAAGGAGGAAAATGTATTTAGCTTTTTACATTTGTTTGTGAGTGAGTGCATACCTGCATGTTAAGTTAACTTGAGTACAGATGTAGACTCTGCATACTCATATTTGGAAGTCTGGAACGTGTATATAAACTTACCATGAATGGCCTGAACATTGCTGGCATAACAAAGAACAAAGCCAAACAGCTTGCCAAATACTGCTCTGTTTCAACTGTCATAGGCAGCTTGGCTGTTTGGAGGAGAGGGTGCTATATGTTCACTTAGGTGTCCATGAATTGTCTAACCCTGTTACATTTGCTTCCCTATAACGTTAGACAATATTGTATTTGTGGATTCAAATAAAGCATAAAAATGTGTATGTACTGACTGAAGCAGTGCTTTGGTCTTTCGTGTGGGGTCATCGGGGCGAAAGTTCTTGTATTCCTCCACCTCCTTCTCCAGGGACAGCATCTGGCTCTGCAGCTTGTTACGTAACCCTGGCAACGTGTCACGGATGTGATTGGTCAGTTGCTGAGGAGGAAAAAAGTGAAGAAAGATCAAGACTTAGACAACATAGGGTAAAAAATAATCCATATTGGAATGGAAAAAAGCGGCACTCGTCAGATACAGGTCTCAGTTTACCATGTTTAATCTGACACGTTTCAGAGCAAGGCCTTCATCAGAGCAAGTTATTACAACATCCTTCTATTACATAGGGTTCTTTTTTTAACGGCATTTACTGTGCAGTTATTAATTCAATTATCTGTTGGCATCTGTCCATCCAGTTTTTGTTTGTAATTCTAATATTTTGTCTCATTTTTGGCTTCACTTCTGCAAAGCTTGTTTATCGCTGACTCTGTCTATCTGTCAATATGTTTGTTACATACAGCAATAGCACTAATCAAATGTTCGATTATATAAAGAGATTTCCATTTCTGCATACAGGGAGGACATTTAAACAAATATCAGCATTGTGATTGTGTACATGTTACATCTGCCACGATGTGGACATAAATAAATCTTTCAAATTCGTATGAGTGTGTGATTATGTGATTATGTGATTGTGTGTGTGTGTGTGTGTGTGTGTGTGTGTGTGTGTGTGTGTGTGTGTGTGTGTGTGTGTGTGTGTGTTGTGCACGCGTATGCCACATTTATACTTGTTTGTATGCCGTGTCACGCACCGAAAAATATTAAGCTCACAAGCTTGTTTCTGTGTTATTTTCGGTATGTGACTACCATGTGTAAATCAGCCTTTACCTGGTTGAGTTGCTTCTGCAGGTGTGGTGTGCCCATACGTTCAGCCATGTGTCTGTAGCCAGGGTGCGACAGGAAGAACTTCCTCTCTGCAGCCAAAGCAGCACGGATATCTTTCCTCCCATCAATATCCTTCTGACTGCGGTTCACCACTCCTATGTAGCCTGTAGGGGGCAGTAGTACACACACAGTTCAATCAAGGAAGGTAAATGAAGGTAAGACCACTGGCAGATTGTGCACTGGGTGGCAAACTGCAGTCGAAACATCGGTGGAATACATTGGAGTCAATGAGGGCCAGGTGGACCAGCTTATGAATAATATAAGCTATATAATTATATAATTAATATAACTATTTCTGATCAACTGCGATCATTGTAAAATACTCTATTGAGGGAAGAAGACATTCACACATTGTTTTCTGCTGTGTTGCTTTTCAACATGTACACTGAATCATTTTATTGAGGTATCTAAAGAGCACATTGATTGATTGACTGAATACTTTATTAGCCAAAGTGTCGCGAGACTGTCCATCATTGCCAGTCTGATAACCAAATCTTGCGATACTAAAGAGCCAGAAATGATACTTGTCGCTGTTTAGATACCTCAATAAAATGACGTAGTGAACACATCGAAAAACAAGTGATTATAAAACAACCTGTGATGTGTCCTGAACCAATTATATGACAAAGGTTGCAGTCGTTCAGGAATAGTGTTTGTTCACAAGCTGGTCCAGCTGGCTCTCATTCACTGCAATGTATTTCATCAAAATTCCCAGTTTGCCACCCATGCCATGGGTGTCATGGCGCATGTCTGGAGTCCAGATCTTCCTTTCCTTCTGATTTAAGTTCCTTGCCATTTGGTGGCAAGCACAAAGCACAGGAAGTCAAGAGAGAGGAAATTATCCAAGCCATCACAAGGTAAACATGAAGACATTTTGATGTACTGTATGTATGCGTGCATATAGTATATCGTGCCTGTCGGGAAGAAACCTTGTATCTCCATATTTCAAATGTTGATGTTTTTTTCCCACAAATTTAATGCCGTCCTTTGTCATACAATATAGTGTGGCACAAAAGTAGCGAAAAGAGCTGACGCGTTGTTGTCGCAGATCGGCTGTCTTCACTATTTTAGAAACATTTTGAAAGTTAAAGTTAAAGTGGTTCAGTTGTGGGTTTTATAAATATTTAACCAATGAAAAGTATTAACAAAAGCTAGTGACTAATAACTGCACTGGAGTCATTGGAACAGTCATTTTTCCATTTCCTGAAAAGTGCAGAATGCGGAATATGTAGAGGAGTGGCCACAGACGGTTAGTACTACTGTTTATTATTTTACTGTCCCTAC
Organism: Gymnoscopelus braueri; assembly: GCF_963280865.1. Lineage (NCBI taxonomy): Eukaryota > Metazoa > Chordata > Actinopteri > Myctophiformes > Myctophidae > Gymnoscopelus > Gymnoscopelus braueri. The sequence goes on from NC_137604.1 coordinate 35,732,660, forward strand.
ATATACATAATACCTAACATTACAGAGGACATAAACATAAGAAGATATGAATGATAATGTGCATACGTGTGTGTGTGTGCGTGTGTGTGTGTGTGTGTGTGTGTGTGTGTGTGTGTGTGTGTGTGTGTGTGTGTGTGTGTGTGTGTGTGTGTGTGTGTGTGTGTGTGTGTGTGTGTGTGTGTGTGTGTGTCTCAGTCTCACCCCTGCGCAGTGGCAGCAGTTTGTTCTCCAGGATGTCTCGTGCATCTGTCCCCTCGTCCATCAAGTCCAGCTTGGTGATCACACCAATGGTCCGTAAGCCTGGAGACAAAATGCTCAATAAGTAATTTCTGTGCTAACTCAACTCATACAGTATATAACCATGCA